>NC_048223.1:19728967-20028967 GCF_002007445.2 Ailuropoda melanoleuca | reverse complement strand
GGTATTTACCCCAAAGATACAGACGTAGTGAAGAGAAGGGCCATATGCACCCCAGTGTTCATAGCAGCAATGTCCACAATAGCGAAATTGTGGAAGGAGCCAAGATGCCCTTCAACAGATGACTGGATTAAGATGTGGTCCATTTATACAATGGAATATTACTCACCCATCAGAAAGAACAATTACACAACATTTGCAGCAACATGGACGGGACTGGAAGAGATTATGCTAAGTGAAATGAGTCAAGCAGAGAAAGACAATTATCATATGGTTTCACTCATTTATGGAACATAGGAAATAGGAAGATCGGTAGGAGAAGGAAGGGAAGAATGAAGTGGGGGTAGATAGAAGGGTGAATGAACTATGAGAGACTGTGGACTCTGGGAAACAAACTGAGGGCTTCAGAGGGGAGGGGGGTGGGGGATTGGGATAGGCCAGTGATGGGTATTAAGGAAGGCACATATTGTATGGAGCACTGGGTGTTATATGCAAATAATGAATCATGGAACACTACATCAGAAACTAAGGATATACCGTATGGTGACTAACATATCATAATAAAAAATTATTATAAAAAATAAAATAAATAAAACGTATTCAGTTGAATTTTGTTCTTTTAACACCAGTGAGGGCAGAACACTGTGATTAGTGCAATTGGGTCAGGGACTCTTCCCCAGACCAACCAATTGTGGCTTATGTTAAAACATGGAAGGCCCTGTCATCAGCAAGTGGCAGGGGGGATGGAAGGACAATTGTGAGGACAAGGGAAGCCCCTGTTACAGAATGCTAGAATAGAATTAAGTTCTCTGATTATGAACCTTTCTAGGTTGCCAGACTTTGAGCTTCTCAAGGACAGAAATGAGGCTAGTGCATCTGTGAATCTTGGCCGTGGCAAATGCACAGGAAATGTTTGTGGCACTGAACTTAAAACACCTCTGACAACTTTTAAAGCTGTGGTCCAACTTAGGTCCTGTGTGTCCAGAGAAGGACCAAAAGTAGCTGCAGAGAGAAAGATCCTACTCTGCCTGAAGAATTTTCTAACAAACAGAGTAGCCTGAAAATGTAAGCAGGCACCTCCAGAAGTTGAGTGTCCCTTTTACTGGTGGCCTTCAAGCCCAAGCAAATGACCATATGTCAGGGAAATTGAGAAAGATATTTATGTACTGACCTAGATGCTTTTACCAATATTATGATATTATGATTCTGTGAACTCAACCACGGAGGACAAATGTAGACCAGGCATCCCAAGACACCACGGAAAGGAGAAATAGCCACAGCAATACAGTCAAAGCTTCAGCTGACCACATCTGAACACCTACCTCGATGTGACCCTGGCTTTTCCTCTCCAAGTGATGCTGGCCACTGAAGATGAATCAAAGCTCACTCTCACCTCCATGCCAGTACCTGCCTGTTTGCAGACCAAAATATGTCCAACTTGGAGTCTCCTAATTGTTTCATCCTAAGATATAAGACATCATGTAACCACATCCCATGTACAGTCAATAAATTGAAACTCAGAGCTATTTGGCATCATTTCTTTTCTTTCTTTCTTTTTCTTTCTTTCTTTCTTTCTTTCTTTCTTTCTTTCTTTCTTTCTTCTTTCTTTTCACATAAAGTTTTGTTCATTTCATTTGGGTGAGAATATTTAAAATGCTACTTACTCTTAGTACATTTCAGTTGTACAATACAGTTATCAACTATAGTCACCATATTTTACAGTAGATCCTCAGACCTTATTTATCTTATCACTGAAAGTTTCTCCCCTTTTACCAACCTCTCCTTAATCCTTTCTTTCCTCAACCACTAGCAGCCACTTCTCTACTCTGTTTCTATGAGTTTGGCTTTTTTTTTTTAGATTTCACATATAAGTGATATCATGCAGTATTTGTCTTTCTCTGTCTGACTTACTTCACTCAGCATAATGCCCCAGTTTCATCCATGTTGTCACAAATGGTGGGATTTCCTTCTTTCTCATGGCTGAATAATATTCCATTGTATACGTATTCCACATCTCCTTTATGCATTCATTCACTATTGAACACTTACAGTGTTTGCATATCTTGGCCACTGTGAATAATACTGCGCTGAACATGGGAGTGCAGAAATCTCGTTTTTATCTTCTTTTCGTTTCCTTTGATTATATACCCAGAAGTGGGATTGCTGGATCATAGGGTAGCTCTATTTTTAATTTCTTGAGGCATCTCCAAACTATTTTCCACAGTGGCTGCACCAATTTATATTCCCGCCAACAGTGCACGAAGATTCCCTTTTCTCCACATCCTTGCCAACACTTGTCATTTCTTGTCTTTTTGATAATAGCCATCCTAATAAGTATGAGGTGATATCTCACTGTGATTTTGATTTGTATTTCCATGATGATTAGTGATGCTGAGAATCTTTTCATGTACGTGTTGGCCATTTGTGTGTCTTCCTCAGAGAAATGTCTAGCCATGTCCTACGCCTCTTTTTTAATTGGATTATTTGGCATTTTGCTATTGAGATGTATGAGTTTTGGCATTACTTCTAATCTGTTTTTTTATCCATTCCTCTGATAAATTGGCATCTTGGATTTGTATAAGCATTTTCCTTACACAAAGATCTGCATACTTGAGAGATTTCCTTAAAAGGGGCTTTTTTATGTCACCTATATCTCAATAAAGCTGTTTTAAGAAGTCAAAAAAAAAACAACAAAAAAAAACAAAGAGGCTTTCCTTGACCACCAGCCATTTTAGAGGGAAATGTGATGAATGAGACCCACATCACACCCCTAATGAGGGTCTACCTGGGAATCCTGGGCAAGTACAAGGAGGAAGGGTACTTTCGATATCTTTTACCGAGGCAGGGGCTGTGGGGCTGTTAGTTCTCTGAAAGAAACCGTAGTGGCCTGCTGAAGCCAGATCATACTAGCTTATGAAAACTAATTGTTAAATTTGCAGGAATTACGTGAGCCTATTGTTAAACCATTGGCACCTTGAAATCAGTCCCGATGAGGGTATTTACACCTCAGAATTTGACAAATGCCACAAATTAGGCTTCCAAGACCCCCACTCTACCCTCACCCCTACTTTACTAGCACACCATGGATTAGCTGCAACTAATCAACTCTTATCACTGAATTTGCCAAATGATTCTGGCATCGATACTTGGCCAAACTGTTTAATTCTGCTGATGAGTCCATAGAGGAGCAATGTTAATATTACTATTTCTATCCGGTTTCTTCTAAGTTCCTTTTGATGCATTGTAGTGGACACAATTAAGTAGTGTTGTGGCCCAGTTCTCTTGAACACATTCTATATTCTTCCTAGGACTCATACCATCTCCCTTTAAAGGTGCTACGTGAGAAAGAGGAAATGAAGAAAAGAGGCACCTATTCTAAGGCTATAATAATTTTTTCTGAACCCCTGTGCACTGTTGGTGGGAATGCAAACTGGTACAGCCACTACAGAAAACAATGTGGAGTTTCCTCAAAAATTAAAAACAGAACTACCATATGATCCAACAATCCCTCTTCTGGGTATACATTCAAAGAAAATGCAAACAGAATATTATAAAGATATCTGTACTTCCATGTTTATTACAGCATTATTCATAAAGCCAAGATATGGAGACATCCTAAGAGTCCATCAGAAAGGAAATCCATAAAAAAGGAAATCCTGTCTGCCTTTTGCAGCATCATAGATGAAATTTGTGGGCATTATGCTAAGTGAAGTAAGTCAGAGAAAGATAAATACTGTACGATATCACTTATTTGTGAAATAGAAACTGAGAGTAAGATGGTGGTTACCAGCGCCAGCAGCGGCGGGCACAGAGTTGGTACTGAGGGGGAGTTGTTGGGCAAAGGGTACAAACTTCCAGTTAGAAGATGACAAAGTTCTGGGTATTTAATGCACAGCATGGCAATTATAGTTAACAATACTGTATTATACCCTTGAAAGTTGCTAAGAGAGTAGATCTTAAATGTTCTCACCACGAAAAAGAAGTGGTAATTATGTGACATGAAAGAGATGTTATCTAATGCTACAGTGGTTATGGTGATAATCATATTGCAATATATGTGTGTCAAATCACCATGCTGCACTCCTTAAATTTATACGATGTTATATGTCAGTTATATCTCAAAAAATCTGGAAAAATTAAAGTAGTTTTTTTCATGTATTCTCACAGTGTCTAATATTCCTAAGATTTGTGGGGGGGAGAAAAGCCTTTAAAAGGAGCAAACCGTTAATGGGAGGAGCATGAGAGGGTGATGTATGAAGTTGACATGTTAGTTCATGTGAGCCTCAATTAACTTAAGTGGATCTTTCTGGGTTGTTTAAGAAGGAAAAAAAAATGTATGAAAAATGGGTGGCTCAGTAGGTGGGTGTCTGACTCTTGATTTTGGCTCACGTCATAATCCCAAGGTCGTGGGATTGAGCCCCGCGTTGGGCTCCACACTCAGCAGGGAGTCTGCTTAAGATTCTCTTCTGCTCCATCTTCCTTTGCCCCTCCCCCACTCATTCTCTCTTTCTCTCTTTCAAATAAATAAATACACCCTTTTAGAAGAGGGAAAAAAATGTATGGAAAGGGGCGTATAGCAGTCAACCAATATTTGGACTTTAAAAAGTACATGTTCTGGGGTGCTTTTTCCATGTCACACTGATGAATACTTAGAATGTCTCCCCAGATTTAATAGAAACAACAAAAACAAAAGGAAGAGTTTCAGAAGCAGCTGTACGATGTACTTTGGCGCATATTTATGTAGCTTCTCCTCACCACCCCATAAAAAATAATTCTGATCACATTTCAGAAATTCTTTTCCTTAGACAATCAGTTGTTCGGGAAAAGCCAGGCTAAAGACACGCCGGTAGCCTTGACTTAGAGGTGTGTGAAGAGCTAACACTCTGAACATATACTGAGACTTCAGAGATGGGAAAGAGAAGTTCTTTGTGGTTCTTTGTAGCTGTACGGATAGAAACCCAGAATTTAGTGGAAATCCAAGTCAGCTCTCGTGAGAATTCTCTTTCTCACCGCACAGAGCCTACAGTATGAGAGCCCTTAAAAGATGGAGGGTTCTTGAAGGCCATCTGCTCAATAAGCTGCAGACATAGGACAGACATGTTGAGACAATTATTAGAGAAATTTTTACTCTTTAAAACTCATCCGGGTAACAGGAGGCCTTTTGGGGACTGAGGGAACAGAACGGGGCATTCTCATATCCTAGGATGTTACTTCAGATTCCTTACTAGTCGCAGCACTATCAGATCTTCGAAACATGTAGGAACCTTGCATCCAAGCTCCCTGGATGGCTTTGGGAACATGTAGTTACAAATCCAGGGCCTCCGTTCAGTGGCTCGAGTGGCCATCTGTCTCAACCAAGGCTGGACAAGAGGTCACTTAGCACTTATGCATGAACTTTGGCAGGGCCAAAGCTGAATACAGGTCAGAATCAAATAACATCACATGGATGAAGAACACATCACAATGCCCAGCATGTTCGAAGTATTTATTATGGGAGATCTACTGTTTTTGGCCAAGCTAGTATCAGAGTCGAGGCTGGAGTTAGAGTTGTGTTTTGTCTCGGTATTGGTGAAATATCTGGAATCCTTCCGGTGTCTCTGAAATCACAATTGCATGTTGGATGCCAACCCACCGGTATCTAAGTAAAACCTGACACTAACTCTCCAACTAGATTACGAATTTCTTTAGCAAAAAGGTTTATATCCTGAAGCTCCTTCATCCTCACAGCAGCCAGTTCTGGACTTTCCACACATAGAAACGTGCTTAGTAAATATATCACTTCTCTAATTTGTTACAAAAATATATGGCCAGATTCTCAAAGTCCTTCACAGGTGATTTTGTGAATCAGAAAGGAGTAGAAGAGTCTCCAAGGGCGACCGGAAGCTCAAGCTGCCTCCGACTCCTTCAAGTGCCCCGGCCTTTTATTACTGTGGTCTTCCCAGGGAGCTGCCATTTGTGCAAATCTGCATACCAGCGGTTTCAAGGTAAATTTGGAATAACTAATAGGACTGACTGCCATCTTGAAAACCCTCATGGAAGTTCATATATTTCAACATCAAACTCTCACAGGCCATTATACCTATGAGAGAATGCACAATAGAGACATTTCCCAGAAGCTGAGAGAGACATTGTATGAAGTTGTTCCTGCTTATCAAGTTAAAGTAATAAGGCTATAACTCTAAAAAAAAATAGCTATTCATAGTCTGGTCCCAATTGGTCCAATGCATGCTTAAGTGCGATCGCCTCCATGGCATGTCAACTCAGCTTCTCCAGGATGAAAACACTCCAGCATTGTTAATTCCACTTTCTCCTAAGTGCTCACCATCACTCCAGAGCAAGGAGAAACTTTAGTAAACGTCGTACAAAAGCGGAACAAGCACCTATTTGTGGTGCTAATGAACATGGGAAAATGAGAGAGATGATCGTGAAATTCTGGAGGATGAGATGCTTAACGAGCGTTTCCTGGTTACAAGGTGTTGTTTATGCCATCCAAATGAGCCATCTCCTCCATACAGGGGTGCCCACAAGGTGTGCCCTGAGACTTGGTGATAATTGCAGGGTGGCTGGAGGCCAGAATCTCCACCTCAAGTAAGAGCCAACATTATATCACCAAGCACCTATTAATCAGGATTAACCTCCAAGGATGCCAACTCTGGAATCTGCTTCACAAATAAGCATCTTCGTGTACACTTTTAAAAGAAAACAAAACACTCATTTTCTCAGATGGAGTCATCTGGCTAGCTACCTCCGGAAGAGATGCTTTAGCCCAATCACGAAAATAAAGCAGTGAACGCCCTTAAAGACGTTAGGGTGGGTCTAATGAAACTCCATCAGCCCACCTAATGGGCCTGTTCATGAAGCTTTTCTAGGATTCTAATTTTTCTGGGAAATCTCTGTTTATGGCCAAGATAGGAAGCTGTTTCCACAGGCAAACAGAAAATTAAGGTCTTCTGACACATATTTAGGCCAAGTAGGCACTTTTATTTCAATTACCTGTTTATTTCCAGAAAAAGAATTCTGTTCCTACTTGACTAGACCTAGGAATAAATTTTGTTTTACATACCTTACAAAGTACCTTTGTCCTAATCATTTCCTCCTTGTCCTACTTGCAGAAAGGCTAAGAGATAGCCTGAGGCCTGGGAATAAGGCAGAAACCTCCCTTGAGGCAAAGCTTAAGCGAATGTAAGAACCCTGAGTCATAAATGTCAACGACTAAGTCTGGAGGGTCACTAAAATCCAGGGATGAGTCCACATCACCAGCAGGCACCTGCAATATCTTCTTTGGTTTGTAGCTTCTAGGCACGGACTCATTAGGACAATCCAGGTGATGGGAGTGCAAGCAGCAGAGGTTTTTCAGAGCTTTGAAAGTTCTGAATATCTTTGAGATTTTTATTTCAGTTTCCCTAAATCTTAACAATTAATCCATGAGTAAGAAGATGGCCTCTCGGATATGTTGGACCTTCCAGAAGCAAAAATCCCTCCCAAAAGGAAAATGACAGACCTTCAGATGGGTAGGTGAGAGCCTGTGGGTCACTACTTTGGGGAAATTGTTTGAGCTTCAGGCTTTCGTCATATAAAGAAGTTGTTTAGAGTTTGTTATCATGTAAAGGAAGCACAGTAAATCAATTTGCAAATATTGAAATTGAATAGTTCAGAAAAATCTACTCAAAGTATTTAGACCATTGCATTTTTTTGAGAAAGAAATCTCCAGATGATCAGAAAGACCAAAATCTTACTTATAGAATATACCTATAGGATACAAGGTAAAATATGCCCTTAATCATGGGAGATGTGTGTAAATACAAATAAATATCTAAGAGTTCGCTTGATCAAAGTTACTCTTCCAAGACATTCTCTGATCTAACTTATATAAAATACATTTTATGGACACCTGACTTTTATTTTAATCTTCTATCCCAAGTATAGATGGATTTTTCCAAGCTCTGCGTCTTAAAATTATAACTCTTCATTTTGATCAGACTTTGTAGTATACATAAATTAGCAAACATGTACAGCATCTCGCTGTTAAAAACAAGTTGTTTTAATGAAAACATAACCTGAAAATCAAGCAGTATTTTTTGGAGGGAAAAGACATTGGTTGAAATAGCAGTGTCTTATTGACGTTAAAAACAGTTGACATAACTCTGCAAGGATGCTGAAATTTAACTTTTGTATGTTTTTATTATACCCAGAGTATCAAAGATAACAGAATTTATTCATAGAATGGCAGTCATTGAATTCAGTTTTCTGGTACAATTTTCTTCCCATATAAACTCATAAAAAATGTGATGGGTGAACCATTAGGAATGCTTAAAGCAGCCCCTGATGTATGCCCGCACAGAAAGAACAGATAGATTGCAAAATGTTTATGCCTTTTACATTTTTTACAGTATTAATAAGGAAACACTGTGATTACCAATCAGAAAAGACTCCAGAGTGCTGCTTGTAAAGTGCACCATTATAAAGATTTATATCTGTATCTGGGGAGTAATATGGAGCCTTGATATTTTAAGGAGCTCAGTTCAAAAATGTCTTTATTCAGTGAAAGCCTGGGAGAGTGAGGCATCTTTTTTCCTGTGGCAGAACTGTGTGTATCGTGGTTAGTTGATGATCTACATGGTGGGAAGAAATAGACTTGGTCCCCAAATAGTCACCAAACGCTCGAAAATGGATTACAAGGGGGCTATGCAACTTTTCAGCACCATTGTCCATCGTAATTGGAGGTGAAGTGGGGGTGGGGTTATCTGTTCAGTTCCAGGTCCTGCATTGGCCCCCTTCTGACTTAGGCCCCATTCTGTGTCAAGAATGTACAGTGTGTTAGCCCCACCCAGAGGCCCCAACTGCACCACAGCAAATCCGTCCTCCATTGTCTGAGACTTTCAGCCATCTAGGGACATCTCATAAAGCCTCGGGAAGAGCGGCTCTGTATTATTCCAAGGTACTGCCATTGACTCCGATTCACTGGTATTGTCTGAGCAGATGTCCAGAGAGGATTACATTTTCTAGTTTATAGCCATTGTCTATATACTCATTTCCCAAGTTTTCCAAGCCATACCTAGGCAGAGCTTTACAATCAGCTCCATGACTTCCCAATCTCCAATATAAAAGTACGACACAGGAGTATTAATCTACTTGCACCCAGAATCTGTTAAAATGGTCTATGCCAGTCAGGATGCGCTCTACTACAAGGATCAGGATTTTACTTGCCTCAGTCAACCTGGTCTGGAGGTCAGGAGGCCAGGCGGGTGCAGCAAACTGGGGAAGGCATCCGGACCCAGGCTTCTTCCATCTTACAGGCAGCTGTCTTCCTGCCGATCGTTAGACGACGGCTGTACCTGCAAGGGTCATGTGTGATCAGGCAGGAACACCAGGGATGCGGGAAAGACAAAGAGCAGGACTCCTTTGTTCCAGACGTCTTTTCTATGGGAAGGGAAGCTCCTGGGACCTCACACAGCTGCAAGAAAGTCTGGGAAATCAGGTTTCGTTCGTGTTTTTTAACTGGGCATAGCAACATACTGAATAAAATGAGGATTCTGCAAGAATAGATGTTCGGTAACCAGTCGAGTTGGCCACGTAATTTACTTTTTAAACCTCCAGAAGGAGTTTTTCCTTATAATGTCTAAAGCTGTGCAGTCCAGTCCAGTAGCCACTAGGCACATGTAGTTATTTCAGTGAATTTAAATTATATTAAAAATCCAGCTCCTCACTCACACTAGCCACATTGATGTCACTAACACATATGGTGAGCGGCTCCCATTTTGGATAGTGCTGGCCCAGAATCTTCTCTCCAGGAAATGGATACCCCTGCCTTCTACACCCCAGATGTTTCCATCCAAAGCCATTTCCTTCACTTTTGTCTTCGATGAAAAAAATAGGAAGTCACCACCTTTTATGTAAAACTATTTTAAGTTCATTGCATCACTAAGAAATCACCCCTTGTCTTAGTTTATATTCTTCCAAAAGCTGAGGCTAAGGAAAGGCTTGGGGGCAGGTAGTTTATATGGAAGGTGTCCCACCATCACCGAAACAAAACAAACACACAGCCCATTGGCTGAGGTTTGCCCCTGCTGGGTTAACTCCCCTCTCCTTCTAGGCTATCTCTCTATCTCTACATACTGGCTGAATACAAATCCCCAGCTTTTTTTTTTTTTTTCTTTTTTTTTTTTTTAGGTAGGCTCTACACCTGGAATTGAAGCCCAGCTCAGGGCTTGAACTCACAACCCTGAGATTGACACCTGAGCTGAGATCAAGAGTCTGACGCTTAAGCTACTGAGACACCCAGGCGCCCCAAGGCTCCCCCAACTTTGAAGAAACATGTCAGGCATAAAAGTAGGTGGCTACGTGACTGGAGCTGAAGGAGATCCTGTCAGAGTGCACAGTGCTATCTATCAACACGGCTGCTGATATAAGGGATGAGTCTAGGAGATGGGACGTAGCACCCCAGATCTGTTACACACTCCACCCTCATTGCTGGTGACTAAATTTTAAGCTTAGTTCTCTTTGTACAGGATTTCGGCCCTACTCAGCCACAGGCAGCTTGAGGAGCTCCAAAGTTTAGCAACAGACTTGCAGCCATGGTTAGTCATGATTACTCTTTGTATCTTTCTCTTTCTCCACTATAACTAGGATTAAGAGCTTAAGTCATTATGGAAAGATAGAGAAAGAAGAGAAAGAGAAGAGAAAAGAGAAGAGAGACAGAAGAGGGAGGGAGAGAGAGAGATGGAGAGAGAGGGAGAGAGGGCAAGAGGGAGAGAAAGAGAGAAAGAAATGGAAAGAGAGGAAGGAAGAGAAGAAGGGAGGAAGAGAGAGATGGAGGGAAAGAGAGAGTGAGAAAGAAAGAAGAAAGAAAGAAAGAAGAAAGAGAGAAGAAAGAAAGAAGAAAGAAAGAAAGAAAGAAAGAAGAAAGAAAGAAAGAAAGAACGAAAGAAAAAAAAAGAAGAGGGGCAGGCAGTAGCAGCAACTGCTAAATTAATGTCACTTACACAATATATTTTATATCAGTATGTTTGGGGAATTAAATGGGATTTTCCTGTAGGAAGAGCAAATGCCTCTCTCACATCCCAGCATTTGCCCTGATGCTGCTTCAGAGAGGAGAGGTGACACTGGGCTGAGGTTTGAAGGATTCCAGGCATGGCTCCTCTTCCATAATTTATCGCACCCGTCCATCCACCTCAACCTAGAGATCAACCACTAAAGAGCTCTGCTCTGGCTTTGCCCCCCAGAGTTCTCTGTTAAAACCAGCTGCTCCTGGAGACGAAGGTCTGTCACCACGGAGTGGAACTGGTTTGAGGTTTGGCTTTACGTGACAGTTGGGAGAGGACATAGAGAGGGGAAGCTTCATCATGAAAAACCGTGGAAGGCAGCAGAAGGCACAGAACCTCCTGAGTCGGAGAGCTCCCTGCCCTTGCACCCTCACCTTCCCCACCCGCACCTAGAGACAGGAACACTGGAGAAGGCACCGCAGGCAAACTTTCGTCATGTTGCTTTGAGCCAAGAATAACCTTGAGTAAAAGTGGCTCATTCATTCATTACATATTTCTTGAGCATCTACGAAGCACCAGGCCTGGTGCTAAACTCCAGATACACAGTGATGACCGGAACAGAAATGGTCCAGACCTCAAGGAGCCTATAGTCCTAACGGCGAAGACTTTCAAAAATCCAGTAAACAAACAAGTAAATAAGTACAAATTCTAATAACTCACAAGGGAAAAGAACATGGTCCTGTTTGACCTACCTCCTGAGGAAGTAACACTTAAACAGAGGCCTCAAAGGATGGGGTAAGGAGGAGAAAGAACGTTCCAGAAAAGAGGGAGTTTATATGAAGATCATATGGACTAGGAGAAGAGCCGGGCGTCAGTAGTACAGTGGGCAGGAAGAGCGTGTAGAGAAAGACAGTGGCTAGGACACACAGGGCCTTGCTAGACCTTCGTCCCTCTTATTTCACAATTCTAGGACAAAATCCCGCATTCCCAGTTCTTTGTTTGTGCTTGGGTAATTCCTGTGCACCTTCTTTGCCTGACAATAATAATGACAAGAAGAACTAATATTGTGTGACACTTGCACAGTAGCATTTATTTATTTACTATTATTAATACAGCTAAATATAAAAATAATAACACAAGTGAAATGCCTGGAACCTTGAGTAGATTAGCTCAGTTCATTCTCAACACAAGATTTAGAACAAGAATCATCACACCCCATTTCACAGATGAGGAAAACAAAGCTGAACTAGGTTAAGAATTGACCCCTAGGTTGCACAGCTAATTACATAGGTATATCTGACTCAAATATCCATGCCCTGGACCAGGGGTTGGCAAACTACAGCCCATGGGCCAAATACTGCCCACCTCCACTTATTTCTATAAATATAGTTTTTTTGGAGCACAGCCATGCCCATTCATTTGCATACTGTCTCTGGCTGCTTTCCCACCACAATGGCAGAGTCGAGACACTGTATGGTCCATAAAGCCTAAAATATTTACTATCTGGACATTTACAGAAAAAGTTTGCTGACCCCTGCTCTAGATAGGACAAGGGCTTTTATTCAGACACTCTTGGAATCCCCCCTGGGATAAATTCCCTAAAATTACAAGTGTCTATGTTTAGCTGTATATTTTTTCTGAGGACAAGGTCCATGGCTCTCATCAGATTCTCAAGAGTTTATGGCTTTAAAAAAAAAAAAAAATTAAGAGCTCAATTGAACCAGAAGATGTTTTAGTACAATGATTAAAATGTGTGTGGTCCCCACACCAGCAGTGGAGAATGTGCTGGGAAGTTGGGAACCTCAAGCTGGGAATCTGTTCAAGTGCGAGTTGCTACTAAATTAGAAATCCTGGGGACGGGGCCCAGCAATCTGTGTTTTAACAAGTCCCCCAGGTGGTTCTAAAGCTTGCTTAAGTGTGAGAACCTCTAAACTCACTGACTCACCTAAAGTCAAAACTCACAAGACCGAAGTCAAAACGTTGAATGGCTACACATGAGAACTCTTTGGTATAACCGTAATTTTTTGTATTTTACCGAGGGGGGGGGTGGCTTATTTAAACAGACACTTGAAGTTGTCATCTCATCCATTGGCTAGGACCGTCACTGTGGCTTTTAAAACTGAACAATTAAGTTCATCCGAGATTTGAAATTAAAGAACATTTCAGCATTTGGCTTTCTTGCCTTTCAACATTGGACTCTCATTTAAGCTGTTCAGACTGATTGTTAATGGCCAGCTAGGGTAAACCCCTCTGCAGACGCCACGCTGTGAAAAACATACTAGAGACCACCATCTGGCCCATTCTTTTTTAGTGACACAAGTGACAAAATGGTCAAGCATAAAAATTCACTGCCTTGGAACTAGAATTTCCCTCCAACAAACTAGCTCGCTATGGCAAGTGTGCCCACCCCAGCCACCGTCTACAAACCCATTTCTGGTCCCGACCTGGGGTGACTCCACCTCATGGCCCCTCGAACCTTGCCTCACGCTCGACTCTCCACCATTTGCTCACAGCAGAGCTATTTCTTTCTGGCTTCGAAATCATGACTGTTACTTTAGAGATGAAAATCAGTTTGTTGGTGTTGTCGTTTCAGATGATAGTTTTACATGAAAATAAGATGATTCAGGAGGCTTCTGTCATTTTCCTTTTCTATGTTTTCTTTTAATTCTTAGGACTGCCTGATCAGAGGTGCTTTCTCTTTTATGTGTTCAGGCCATTCGGGGGAAGCCTTGCCCTTGGTTTGGATGAACTCATCCAGAGAGCTCTCTACCCACAAATGAACGCGAAGCTAACCAGCTGCCCAGTTCAACCATAACTTCACAGCATTGTCTTCCAGCTCAGAGCCCCATGCAGGGTTTTTCATTGTCTATACCCCTCCTGCAGCGATTCCAGAAGTTTCACATAAACCTATCCTACACCTGCATAATTTAATAATTATTATATCAATATTTAATTACCCTCCACCTGCATAATTTAAATCAATTTTTTTGCTTGTTTTCTCCATTTGGAGCTCAGGGTGTATGAAGCAGGTGTGCTGATGTTGAATGTGGCATTTTCTGGAAGATTCCCTCTGTAGCATTAACGAGATCTCTCTGCCTGGAAGCGGAAGAGAAGCATTGCGTGTGGCTCATTAGTGCAGGTAACCCTGGTCTGGTTAGGACCCTTTCGGTGGTTCAGCGAGATTTGGTCTGTATTTGCCCGCAACCAGCTGGAGAAAGTGCCCTGTGTTACTCGTTCCTTTCATCTCAGTAGCGTCCTGCGTGCTATGTTTACTCCCTCCTTCAGCACTGTTTTCTTCAGAAACCCACCAAAATCAGTATTCCTGAAAAGACTCCATGGCTACCAAATTCCCTCTTCTTAGAGGAATAGTAACAGCAGATTATAATAAAAGCAAATAGTGCCGGGCACTGTTCTAAGTGCCTGACAGAAGTTACCTCATGTGACCGTCAGAATAAGGCTATGAGAATTTAAGTCTCATCCCCATCTCACACATGAGAAAACTAGGTTCAGAGCAGCTAGATAACGCCCAAGGGGACACAACTAGCGAATAGGGAAGCTGGGATTTGAACTGCCCTGCCCCCCTTGCCTAGGTCTAAAGACAACACTACTTGCTTGTATTTTGTCTTCTTTCCTTTGGGCTTTTGTCACAGGTTCCATGCACATGTTCCCCAGCTGCCTTCATCCTCCTATTATCTGAAGCTCAGATCACCTGTGGTGTTTGCCTTTCTCCTCCACCGCCAGCTGTTCCTCTGTTTGCATGATATATCTGTCTACTGCCCCATGTTCCGATGATTTCTGTAGTTATGTTACTCCCTCTTTTATTTTTTTAATGATTTTTTTAAAAAGATTTTATTTATTTATTTGAGAGAGAGCACAGGAGCAGGGAGTACAGGGAGAAGTAGGCTCCCCGCTGAGCAGGGAGCCCGATGCGGGACTTGATCTCAAGGCCCTGAGATCATGACCTGAGCTGAAGGCAGACACTCAACCGACTGAGCCTCCCAGGCGCCCCTTGCTCCCTCTTTTAAATTACAAAGAACTGACTTTTCCATCCTTGAGTGCCTATCCCAAGTTCTTGCAGAGACCACAGGCTCCATAAACATGCGTTGATGGCAATCACAGAAAGAAGAAAGGGATTAGGAAACACAAAAACAAAGAAAAGAGGCTCAAGCAAAAAGGAAAGAACTTGCCCTTTACCTCAGAATCCCTTTTTTCCCTTCCAGCTATTCCTGCTTATGTAACAAGGATGAGTTGCCATTGGGGCTGGGTCACTTTCAAGCCATGTGACCTTCACCAGGTTACTAGACCTCCCTGAATCTGTTTCCCCACCCTGAAAAAGTAAGACATGGGAAGTTTGGACTTAGGTGGCATTTACGAAAGCGTTGGTTACCTAAGAAGCACTCCATGAGGGCTAGCTTCCTGCCTTAGGACCAGGGATTGCCATTGTGTGTTGAAGACATGGAGTAGACACATAGTTTGGCAGTTTAAGGAAGCTCAGCTCCATTTAGGGAGGGGGGTTCCCTGGGGCACAAAAGCTCCACATGGATATGATGTCAGTGGGGTGTCAGGTCCAGGGCCAGATTCAGATTTTGTGAGTCCTAAAGCTTGTATAACTTGGGGGACTCATTAAGATAAAGAATATCTTACTTTTGCAGGTTTTACTGAAAGATAGAGCCACGTGGACCCATTGCTAGGGCCCTCCCAGGGTCTTGGACGAGGTCTGTGCCAAAAAGGGCCCCAAACCTAAGCTTCATTCATTTTCTGATATTTCCACCCCTGATCAGGTCCCAAGGCAAAGTTTGTTCCCAACTCTGAAACAGATCACAAACCATACCGCTTGTTAGTTAGGGTTGGACACCAATAAATAAAGTTCAAGGAGGTCCAGATCATTTTTTTTAACCTTCCCTTTGGTCTTGCCTCAATGGAGCTTCCTCTTTTCTTTGTTCATGAAAAGTCTCTGGGTGAATGAACCCCTTTTCCTTCACCTGTCTCCAATCAGAGCACATCACTGCACTCACTCATCACCTCTCTAAATTTCCAGGGGCAGCACCCTTACTTGGCTCACAGGAATCAATTTGCCTCTTTAAGATTCTGCCCAAACTTGCCCCACGCCTGCGATTGTAGAAGCAGCTGGAAACCGGGAATCCTGTGTTCTGCTCTCCTACTAGCCAGGGACTCACTGGACCCCTAGGGCCCCTGGCTGGGCCTCGGGGTCTTGATTCCTCACTCTGTAAAACGGGGTGGCATACTGGACATTTTCCTTATACCCTCACCTCCACATATCCTATGAACTGACAGGGGATGAGAGATGAATGAGGTCATGCTTTTTAAAGACTTGGCACTCTTGAGTGGAAATGCAATGTTTAATTACAAGAAAGATGTTTTCTCAGGCTAAGANGGATTTTTTCCTTTTTTCTTTTTTTTTTTTTTTTTTTTTTTTTTTTTTTTTTTTAACAAAGATTCTGGGAGCTTACACGGGCAGCACTCAGCGCTCATGGCCTGAGAAATGTTTATCTTAGAAGAACACGCTGAAATGTGGTTAGAACAAGGGAAGGAATAAAAGGAAAGTGAGATCATTATCAGATTTACTGACACTTAAAGGGAAAAAAGGAAAGAAAGGCAGAGAGAAAGACAGACGGTGATCCAAATGAGAGAAAACCAACAGAGAAATACAAAGACAAAAGTTTAAACTTGAACATTTACAAAAATGTGCCACACTGGCCTTGCCCTTTCTTGATTAATTCTTTATCGTAACTGGGATTGTGATATTCTCTGACATTCACAGCTTAGAGAAGCTGGGCCCCAGGGAAGCAGGGTCACTCAGAAGACCCACCATAGCTCGTTTGCAGCAGAGATGAGAGGAGAGTATAGTATCTTGACTTCCCCCAGAGAGGTCTTTCCACTACACCACACTGACTATAGAAAACAAATCAGCCTGAGACCAAAGTCTACTGATATGCCAACTTACTAATTTCCAGTATATATAGTGCTGGTATTATTAGAATTTTCAACCATGAGACCTCCAAAGTCTGCTTTTGATCCAATTTATTTGTAACTAACAGCATTCCTCATACAAGCTTCTAGTTAACTCTTTAAACTAGAATGCTCTCTCCTTGTTGTAGGCAAATGTCCCTGCCATCTAGGGGCTGACAGTCTTAGTTGAAGAAACAGAGTGTAGGCACATCAAAAATTGACGAATAATCCTGATGAGATTAAGATTCAGCCATGAAGGGTCCTGGAGAGGTTTGGGAGTGGAGCCATCCTGGAGGCTGGAGGAAGTGGGGCTTCAGTTCGACGTGAAAAGCTAATGAACTCAGAGACAGGACCTGAGAATGCGTGGCTGGCATAAGGAACTTTGCAGGCCAAGACCTGGTGACAGAAACTGTAGGACATAGGATCAGTGAGTTCTCCAGTCTGCCTTGATTTGAGACTTGCGTACAGAAAATAGTATGCAAGGGTGACAAGAGTTTGGGCCAGATTGGGGAAGACAAAATTAAATTTGAACAAAAGGAGAAGAGACTTTATTTTGGAGGTGAGAGGAGTCCTGGAGATTTTGGTAATAACATGATGAAAACGTTGGAATTCATCCGGTGCGGTGTGCAGTAAGGATTCTAGGGCAAAAGATTAGCAGGAGAGAGATTAGCTGGAAAGCTTTTCAGGTACAGGGTGATCTCGAACAGCTTACACATGCCTCCTAACTCTGTTGCATCCTTCCTTTAAGCAGAACTTTTCTTCAGGGGAGAAGAAGCTCTGACTGCATTGCAAAGACCAGCACAGTGGGGTGCCCATCAGTGGGGGGTCATAGTCACTGGAAAGTTCGGGGCTGTCCAGTTTGGAAGGGCTGCCCCCTCCAAAATGCCTGTCAGGCCGTGTTAGTATCCAAGGGAGAAGCTATAATTGTCACAACAGTCATGAGAATGCGGGAACTAGAATCAGACTTAGCAGGACTCCAAGTCCGGCCCCAGCCTCCAGCCCGCCCCCCCCCCACCGCCCCAGCGCTAACTGTTGCCTCCAGGCAGGGCCTGGAGGAAATCCACAGCCACAGCGGCTGTTTGTTCGAGCCCGGCTGGCCGTTCCCCAGCACCAGCCACGCCACACGCACAACCACAACTGTCAGTTGAAAAGAGGAGGAAGGACACCTGGGGGGCTTCAACCTTAAAATAAGATCTGTGAACCCTTGCAGAAAAAAGCACCCACTGGGAAGCCGCCTCTCTTTAGGTTTGTATTCCTCTTGGCTTCGGACTTCAGCTCTGCGGCTCGTGCAGTACATGCTTGAGCAGAATATGCCTTCACGGCCTGTTTTCTCCTCATTGTACGGTGTGTGCCCGTGCACCCAGGAGCGAGGGACCCCGGACTCGCACAGCAAGACTAAGGAAAAGGCCCATCAGTATCTGTAGCAGGAAAACACGTGGCTCACATTTAGTTCAGTCTCTGAATAACCAAGACGTTGTTTGTGTCTGCCCTAAAATGTTGGTCCTTCACACAGCGAACTTGGCTTAGACAAGTGCCTCTCTGCATTCTCTCCTGTCTTTCAAATCCCTTCTCTGCATGTCAGTCACCTCCTCCAAACCCTTCCCCGGGGCATGTCAGCCCACATGGCGCCTCCATAACATTGCTCAGTTAACCCCCATAATATTAAGTTCCTACTGTATGCCCAACACTTTGCCAGATATCGGAAAAAAACAGGTGCCTACCCTCAAGGAACTGCCTGTCCATTAGAAGAAATGAGTGCTTGAATAGCTGGCCTTAGGAAAAGGGGACCCGTGACCTAGCAGGGCACGCAAATTAAACACTAGCCTTAGAGCCTTTGCTAAGGGAGCAGCTTAGGCTGCTGCGTTCATACATATGACCCCAGTGTCCTCCAGATGCAGCTGACGGGCCAGTGAAGGGCCACAAAGCCAAGATGGCCAATAGGCAGGCTATTGGTAGCCTACCACGTAGCTGGGCTTAAAGCGGTTGGCTCACACAGAGCTGAGCCAATCAAATGCCTATTCCTGGGAATTTAAAATAGAAAATATGGCAAGAACGCAGCAACAATGAGCAGGACTAAAAGCTGCAAGGTTGTGAGGTAGGAGGGGGCAGGAGGACCGTGATGGGTCTCAGTGAGCTCTGCGACACCACACTAGTCATTAATACTTAACGAGTGCCTACTACATGCCACATTTTGTTATCATTATTCCCATTTTGCAGCTGAGGAAGCTAGGACTGAGATGAAGTAATTCACTTTCTTTGGGTCTCAATTCAAATAAGCTCTCCTTACAGAGACCACCTCCTGACCCTGCTCCTCCACCCTGTCGATGTTCTTTCCAACCTCAGCACTCAAAATGTGGCCTGGGGACCAGCAGGGGCAGCAGCATCAATTGGGAGCTGATCAGAAATGCAGCTTCTGGGGGCGCCTGGGTGGCACAGCGGTTAAGCATCTGCTTTCAGCTCAGGTGTGATCCCGGCGTTATGGGATCGAGCCCCACATCAGGCTCCTCCGCTGGGAGCCTGCTTCTTCCTCTCCCACTCCCCCTGCTTGTGTTCCCTCTCTCTCTGGCTGTCTCTATCTCTGTCAAATAAATAAATAAAATCTTTAAAAAAAAAAAAAAAAGAAATGCAGCTTCTGGGCCCCACCCCAGACCTACTGAATTACACTGTGCATTTCAACAAGATCTCCGGATGATTTGTTTCCACGTTAAAGTTTGAGAAGTACTTCATATTAGATTATGTTACTTATATTACTTTTTGATTTTTTAAGACAGTCTATAATTTTTATTATTTTTTACAGTCATTTCGAATACAGTTCTGAATATGTCATTTTTTAAAAATAAGATTGTAGGCTCCATAAGGGTTTGGGTTTTGTTTGAACTTGACCATCACACCTCTTTATCCTCAGAACTTAAAAGACATGGTAAGCATTTCAAAAATATCAGTTGAATGAACAGATGAATGAAGGATTTTGCCCAAGTTCTCACAGATGATAATCAACACTTGAAATCACTACTTAGGACTTCAAAACCCAATAGGTGGTGACTTCCTGTTTGAATCACTCATTCCTCCAGTTTCTGAGAGGGCTAGAGTTTGATGGCAATGACCTGAGCCACTCCCTAGGAATTGCCCTCGGCAGCCCCATCTATAGGGACACCCCCTGCCCAGGACCAGACTGGACCCAAGGACTAGTAGATGGGGGCGTATAAATTCTCAGCCCCTCTTCCCTCAATTGAGGGCAACTCAGAAGGGCCATCCTGGCTCCAGAGCTCCCCATTGGGAGCTGAGGATTTGTGCTATGGGCTTTCTGTTCAACTTCTCCCTCTGCCCAGTCCTGTGTCCTTCCTTCTCACGAATCGTTACTAAGGGCATCTCCCTCCAACTTTCTGTCCCCAAATTCCATCTCAGAGTATGTCTCCCAGGGAATTCAACCTGAGACCAACCGACCCATGGGGAGAGGTGGAGTCACACTGATGGTGGGCCATTCAGAGAAGACCCAGGAGCTCCTGCCAAAGAGCTACCTTGGATTATTTCCAGATTCCAGGAGGGTCAGTTCTTCCTCCCCCGGAGCGCCCATGACATCCGTAAGTGAGACTCTATTCCTGCAATGAAAGCGACTGCATCAGGGAGGTAGAAGGAGGAGTCCATGGAAGTTGAGAGGAAGTGTGAATGATTTTAATGCAAGGGATAAGAAAGCTTCTAACTGTAACTGTTGCATCTGATACAAGATTCCAAAGCCGGGTAGCAGTATAACTCGATAAGCAGTAGACACAACGTATACATGTAATAAATACTTGACAGAGCATAAGGTACCGGAAACAAACACCGAAATATCAAAATTGATGTATAAATAAAGAAAAATGACTGCTTTTCTCCTACTGAAGTCATGTATTAGCATTTGCATTTTAGCCATAAAGTGCACAACACATTCAAACTACAATCTCAGCATTGGAAAGTGGGTGAATTGGCCTCAAGTAATATTCAAGAGAGGTTTTGGTGGCTGAAGTACTCAAAGGACCTACAAGTAGATCCCATTCAACAGTCCTGAAGGCAGAGCTCCAGAGAGAAAGAAAACAGTTGAGCAGGACTGGTATCTAAATAATAGCCCGATATCAGCCATCTATCAGTGGATGTGTTTGTTATCTCACCAGTGTTGGAGACACAACAGGGCTTCCCATTACCCTTCTACCCAAAATAACTAAAACCTGAAAAATTAAATAAAACACAGCTCTTAAAACATTAGACATCAGATCACAAAGGACAATGATCCCTGAGAGACAGAAAAGAAATAAGGTGAGCCCTACAATTTCTCCAGATTAGTACCTGGGAAAATTTCTAGGCCATGGTACAGGGAGGGGAACCCTAGGCAGATCCCACTGGTCTCCCTGAGTTGAGGAGACAGGGAGTCTAGGGAAGTCAGGACAGCTACAATTCACAGGGCTAATTCATTATCTACTCTGAGAGGAAAGCTCTGTACAGGGAGAGAATTTCAGCAATCTGCAGCGGGTCCTCTCAAGTGTTCAGCTGAGGACTAACCAGTGTGTGTAGGATTAAGAGGAAACAGTGCCCAGGAACGGGGAAAAATGGACCCTACGTGAAACACAGCTCTGATCCCACCTACCAAAGCTTAAAAGCCAGACTTGGAAGGATAGATACCTTAACTGTGTCTCAGAACAAGGCTCAGCAATACAGAAATACAAAAATATCCGGCACCCAACAAGATACTGTTCACAATGGCTGGCATCAAATTAAAAATTACCAGGCGCACAAAGAAGCAGAAAATACAACCCATCTGGGTCAATTGAAACTGACCCAGAATGACACAGATGACAGAATTAGTAGACCAGGACATTAAAACAGATAATATAACTGTATTCCAGATATTCAAGAAGCTGGAGGAAAGACTGAACATGTGAAGCAGGGGCATGGAAGGTGGTGGTGGTGGTTGTTTTTTAAACCAAGCTTCTAGAAACGAAGCACAGTGGACTAAGGCATGAGGTCTGCACTAAGAATCCTCAAAAGTCTTTGTGCTCTTCCCAGAGAAATTAAAACCTCAGCTCTTAGTCCTCTCTTTAACCCTTCCATCCCTGAGGAGAGCCCTCTAGGGCTGCTATTAGGGGCTCCGGTCAGCAAAAGCAGCCCTTCAGACTTCCTGTCAAGGTTGGCGCTTTGGAGTGTACGAAGCCAGACCAGCTGCCACAAAGGGGCAGCAGTTTGCTTCTCATAAAGCAAACCGTGCCAGGAAGAGCAAGGGATGGGAGGCCAGGGGATGTGAGTTCTGGTCCCCTCTGCACCCCCCCAAGCAGCTGTGTGTCTTTGGGCCAGCCCATTAACCTCTCTGAACCCCAGTTCTTTAATCTGGAAAATAAGGATGACGATGATAATAACAACACTCTGTAAGATTGTTGAAGCAATTCAATTGTGTGAAATGCATCTAAAAGTTCTTTGTAAAGTCCACATATTTGTAATGACTTCCGCGTACCACAAAAGCCAGGAGATACGTATCAGCGTCTGTGGGTATGTCACATGTTCTTCCTCACCCCCAATCCTACCCCCAGGAATCTCTTAATCATCTTTATCTTTTTATTGCCATGCCTCTGACATTCCTCGGGACTTCTTAGTTCATAATTAATAAGGTAAGAGCAAGTAAGACATTATTTGAACAACTAAGAATGGGAGAGAATTTTAAAAGCTTGCTATTCTCGTTCTCCATGTTGTATAACAAACCACTCTCAACTTAATGGTGTAAAACAACAACCCTTTTATTATGCTCCCCAGTTTTGTGGGTAGGGTTTGGACGGCGCTCAGTGGGAATGCTTCTTGCTGCTCCACGGTGTCTGGGGCCCAGCTGAGCAGACTGGAACTGCTGCAGGCTGCTATCATCTGAAGGCTTCTCTCACATGTCTGCACCTGAGCTGGGATGACTTCAAAGCTGGGCTCAACTGGAATTATTGTCCACATCACCTTCGCATGGCCATTCTGTGGGTATGGGCTTCTCACAGCATGTCTGGGTTCCATGAAGGATCATCCAGAAAGAGTGCCTAGAGAGGAAATGTCATACAAGAACCAGGTGCAAAGCATGGCCTATATATCCTAGTCTTTGTAGTTCGCCACTGGTGGAAGCACTTACGAACCCACCCAGATTCAAGGGGAGGGGACTTAGACCCCTTCTCATCGGGAGAAGTAGCAAAATATTTGGGGCCATATGTTAAAAGTGCCAAACCTGATATCTAAATTCTGCATAGCAGAAGTAACATTGAGGTTTAGTCAAGTTTCCAGGACAAATGATGGTCAATGGCGCCATCTTTCCCTAGATTAATCTAGCCCAAAAAAACCTTGTCTTTGATAGTCCATCTCTCTGGGTTATCTGGATCATCATTTACATCAGTCACTTTGCATTGTCACCGAGGATTGCAAATGTCGTGTAGTGGCAACCATGGAAATTAAACCTGGCTTTTTAGAAGCATAAAATTCAAAGCCTCCTACAAAATTATTAGCAGGATGGATCCAATTTCAGAGTTGCCCTCTGAGCTTAATTCAAATGACCTTAAGACACACAAAAAAAGAAACTTTTTTTCCTGAAGCAAAATGAAAATCTCAGAAAATTGTAACTGACGGTGTGTTTGTATTGGAATCCCTGGTCTTCGGGGGGGCTACTCCAAAGAAAGTCAAAGCTAATAAAAGCGTGTATTCTAATAAGTGACATAAGTAGAAACAGGCCTGTTTCTGTAGGTATTCGGTCTGATATTTTTCAAGTTCTACAGAAACAATGACAAGCCTGGTTTGAATCAGAAGGATCTGGGCTCCATATTTTTGGTAGCATAGGTGGGATGTGTTAGGAGGCAAAGTAGTCCAAAAGTGTTAGCCCAGGAGCTGGAGAAAAACTCTGCCCTGGGGAACATGCCAAAGTCACCCCAAAAAGTTATGCTCAAGGAAACTGAAGAAGCTGGCATGAGCTGGAATGCCAGTGTTGGGAGGCCCTGTCTATTTGGTTAGGTTTGAACAAAAACACAGCCCTTGATTTAGAGAGAAAAGCAGAGTCACTGAAAAGTACGCCCCACGTAAGAAGAAAAGACACCATGTCAGGCCCCGGCATGGTGGGAGAAGTAGACAACTGCCTCTCCTAGCAAAGAAGGATCAGTGAGACCTTCCAATTTTCTATTTATACATGAAATGTGCATGAAGACCCATGAGTTAAAAAGACAATGTGGTGGTTGGATGAGAACGCTAGAACACATCTATCCCAATTTAGATTCTAACTGTCGACATCTCTGGCTGTGTGAACTTGGGCAATTACCTCGTCTCCCTTAAGCTTTAGTATCCTCATCTGTAAAAAGGGGGGAAAAATCATATTAGTTCTCTCAGGTTTCCTGACAGTGTATGTAAACATTTAACATAGTATAATTCATTAAAAATGCATCCTGAAGTCTGTTTATCATGTTGCCTATTTTCTTACAGTTTTTCTTAGTTTCATTTTGTGAAGCTGTATGCATGCTACAGAACATTTGAAAAATAAAGAAATATACACAGAGAAACAAGTCACCCGTAATCCTGCCACCCCGAGCAATTTCTGTCAACATTTTAGGACATTTCATTCAACCTTTCTGCAATGCATTGTCTCCCTCTGAGCTCTCACTGGGGGTGTAATTTTGCATGCTGTACTCTGCCCTTCTCATCATAGGATCAATATTTTCCATGTAACAAAAGTCCTTCCTGAACATCCCTTTGAATGGTTGTATAGTCTTCCATTATATATTTGTAGGACCTGCTTAACTGTAAAACAGATTTCTCCAGAACAACAACAAGAAACAAGAAAGATTCCATTCTTTTCCTGGGGAGAGAAGAGACTGGGAGTGACCTGCGTGCCAGGATCCCTTGGGGTTGTCTCCAGGCTTAGGCAGTGACAATAGCACATGTTTTGAGGCATAAAAGCATGAGTAAAATACAGTTCTAGACCTACCCACTTCAAGACTGGGGTCCTAGCCTCGAGTCCAGTTTTCCAGATTTCCAAGTGTGAATTCTTGCACGATTTCCTCAAAAAGTATCACAACCCTATGACTTTCATGAAGGAAGCATTTCCATTTTCTGACTTTCACTAAAGTATCTCCTATCACTTCTACTTTTGAAAAGTCTTTTTCTAGAATATAAGAAAGCATGGTGGTTGTGGTTAAAAATTGCCTTCCTGCCCATCACAAATAAAGCTATTTTCTTCTCTTTCCTAAGTGTTCTGAGAAATCAGCAGGTAATTAAGGGAAATCTTTATTAATAAATACCGGACATACATGAATGAAGCTAGAAAGCAATGCAGATATATTTCTGCTCACACGAGGCTGTCATTGGGTGGACCAGCTCTCCGACTAACAACTTGAGAATCTTTTAATTGTTCATCTACGTTTTGGCTATTCTTGCCTAAACATCTAATGCTCCTTAGAATTGCCTCCTGCATGTGTTATTAAAGCTTCGTGCGCTGCAGTTTGGGGTCTGTCTCCTTCCACAGGCCACCAAGACCAAACAGAAAATGCCTTGAAATGCAAACAGTCCCTGAATTATGATACCTATTACTTTTTATTAGTAGTAAAAACAAAAAGAAGCAAGGAACAATTCTATTTATGCAGAGCAGTTAGAACATAAATAATAATAAAATGCTAAAACTATAAAACTACTTACACAATATTAATTTAATTCTAATAAAAAGTAGGTTTAGGTATTGCCTCCATGAGAGCAAATGTGGTGCCGTTTTGCTTTCATCCAATATTTATACCCAAAAAACATTTTGGTTTAGGAAATAAAGTAGTGATAAAAAATTACAGTCTTTGAATATTGGGCTTTGACTAGTCCCCTGCTGCCCTTTATTGTATGTTTCAGTAAAATACAGTACATCTTGCTGTTTTATTTCATTGTTTGTGGCCCGTGCAAAATCCGATTGTCCAGCTGCCCAGCGTAAATGAACAACAAATCAGAAGAACCAGAGAGACACTTTAACTGATTAAACTGAGTCTGGAATTTTCCTTTTACTGCTAAATTATCACCTTATTGCAATTATTTTTACACATTGTGGTAATTTTTACACATTGTGATTATTTCTGCAAAATTCAGGGATATGCCAGTCAGAGGGCTTAGGCAAAAGCACTCCATTTTAAAATCTCAAGCCCGGAAAAGAGATCAGCTCTCACATCCTGCTGTTGTTCCTTTTTCTCCCTAAAATTATTTAAATCAGCATTTTAGGGGAACTTGAGTAGCCAGGCCTTTTTTTTCTGTTTTAAGTCAAGGCTCTTCACTTTACTTCTTTTGGAAAGTTATTTAGCCTAAGGAACTTTGTCATAATTGAAGGAACGTTCTTTTGTCACAAAGAAAATGAAAGACAAAATAGAATGAAGATACAATTCATATTTTACCCACAGAGTGATTTAGAGCTAGATAAATAGGCTATAATGCATGTGAGGAATGTAGAAAATATTAGAGCGATCAGGTCTGCAATATAAAAATTAACACATGACAACACTTTTGCTAGATTTAAGGATCTTTAATGGTACCTGATACAACAGAACACAGGCCATCTGAAAGTGAAGGAAAAATGATGTTTCAACCAAAATCAGATATATTTCTTTATCAAGGCCGGGCATATATACACAAAACAGAAAAACAGAACTGCAACATATGGATGCACGAGTTGTGCACTGCACAACTCCCGGGGGAGCCATTCATGTAGACTGCAATGTAAATGGTGTCTTGATTAAATCTCAGTAATTTAGGGCCTTCTATTCAGGAATGTGTAATTGCAAGGAAGTTAGAACAAAATTGACCTTTTTTAGGGCCTAAGATTTAAAAAAAAAAATTGTTGCTGAGTCAAGGTAAATTGACAGACATGTATTGAATCCACTATGATGGGTATTAGTGCCAAAAAAGAAAAAATAAAATTTCTACATTAGAGGAGGCTGCCTACAGTTGAATACAGGGGAATTTTTAAGGTATATAAGAGAACAATTTTGAAATGCCTCCGGACCATTTACTACCAACTGACAATTCATGTGCTGTCACATGTGGTCACTTTCCAGACATAAAAATGGATCTGGCCAGAGCTCCCTCTGCCTGGTTACACTGGAGTAGCCACTTCTTATACTTCAAAGCAATAAAATGACATTTCTTTTCAAAAATTATACTACTCAGCTGCATCACCAATTCATACTCACCCCTCGGGTTTACTTACAGGTGCCAAGGTGCCATCTCTACTGAGCTTGTCAGGGTCTCTTCTTAATATATATATATATATAATCTTGTCACCTGCTATTTACGGGCAAATATTAAAGACATCTAAAAGATTAAACCTCAAGTGATCTACTTATGTTAATATATGCTGAAGAAGGACATTTGACTCTTCTCTTTAATTACTTTGGTTTCCTCGGACTGAACAAACTTGCCTTGACTATAGCTGATGCCAACTGTTCAATTATACATTAGGGTCAACTCAAGATATATTTTGTAAGTGCAAAGCAACTCTGTTTACTATAATTGGCAGGTCCTAATCTTTCCTCACATCCCTCATCTAGGCTTACCGGTGAGCACATACCGTACACCCATAGCCAGGAAAATCCAGTCCCCCGTTTGTGTTCACACGGGCAGGCATTCAGATATCCGATCTGTCAGCTTGCGTTAAAAGTAGGAACCCCTCTTTCATGGTGAGGGATATGTCAATTATATCTCAATTTTTTAGAAAAGGCAAGAATTCCTCTACAGAAAAAGGAACCCCTCCACTGGGCTATCTGTGGCATGGGAAATTTGCTGGAATTCTCGGAGTGCTAAGGTGCAGACAAATGATTAACACGTCTCCATAAATCACTGCAGATTTAAGATTTAAATACATACTAAAAATGGCAGGGACTCTTGGGTCTTCTATTTATAAATGCGGTCCCTCTTTTCCTTTCGCTTCTCCTCCACTCCCAGCTCCTTTGGATCAAAGAGAGAATTCCAACCCGACTGCAAAACAATGGTAAATGTTTGCATTGCTGAAATTCACGCTGGTGCCATGGTGGATTTAAGGCGGACTGGGCTCTATAAACAAAATAAAAAGATGGCATCCAAATGAAAATATGTAGAAAAGATACTGGGGGAAAAATGCTTCAGAGAAGCAGTCTGGTTAGTTGTAAAATGACTTTAAATTAGGCTTTAAAAAGGATTGCTAAATCTTGACACATATATGAGCAGCTTATTATCATGCAATTGTGCAGTAGTTGCTTGATCGTGTTACTGATTCGTCACATATGAATAAATGATTAATTACCAGAAAGGCTAAAACAGAGTAGAGAGAGAGTACTGAAGCTCACCCTGAAAGAGGGTTTAAACACGTTTATTGCCCTTTAAGTGCATTTCATTAAGGCCAATTAAGGACTTTCATGTCTTATTAGAAAAATGAAGTAGATTTATGAGGTTTTCGTAGGTTGTAAATGCTGGGGCTAGCAGATACAAAACCGCGCAGAAATGGTAGTTAAGAGCTAAGAAAATATATACAAATGCTCCCAGAAAGCAAATATTTAATGGCAGTAAAAAGCCGGTTCAACACGAAGGCGATCTTTAAATAAAAGAAAGGGCATAATTTTTATTTCCTACCGTCGACTCCCTATCAACTTCAGGGTTTGCGCCTGGGGAAGGTTTCTCTCTGCAGTTTGGGAACCTCATTCCGGGTGGAGGGAAAAGCACAGCTAACCCTAAAATGGCCCGGCAGCCCTTGAGTTCTTTGTCAGCACAAAAGCATACACCAATAAAAATGCTCTTTTAGTCCCAGGGTGAGAAACACATTCTTGAAAGAGAGAAAGAAAGCTCAGAAGTAAAACCAGCACTGACATGGTTGTTAGTAAACAAACAGCAAGCGAAATGCACTGGCGGGGGTTAGAGCCACGTGCCTAACTTCCCACTTTCCCGGGCCCCTCGGACGGCGTCAGAACATCAGCCCCACCAAACGGTTATTATACACCCTGGATTTCCTTGATTCGTTTTCAAGGAAAATTACCACGACAGGTTAGCGAGCGTTTTCCGGTGCCCTTTGGGGATGATTATCAGCCCCCCACCATTCTAGCCACGGGTCGATCTATTTACTCAACACACAAGCAGCTTCTTTACTCCTTCTCACACACACCACACACACACACCACACTTAATATTTTCTCAGGAGACTGGCGCAGCTTTGTCACATGCGGGGACGCGCGTTTATGCATGTTTGGTGAAATGCACATTTTTACCTTGCGCATAATTATGGGAAGCTTCAGCTGTTTATCACATACCGTCTTGGATAAATAATTTAAAACCATATGAAACTTCTTCAAGAAAATATCAACTGAAGATGTACAGTCCCAACTTTTTAAGCTCAAATCTCTCCTCCTTTAAAAAAAATGAATATTGGCAAGTCAGTAGATTACGTCTTCTTGATTTTTTAAAAAATTCAAGAGAAGTGCCATACAGCACATGAAAGATGTCCAAAACTCACCAACAGCTTTGCAGCACACACATATTACTTTAAAATAAACGCCTCGGTTTTGCTTGCTGAAAACCCATTTGCCACCACAGAAAAGACTGAATATGGAATTTTAGCACTTCTTCAAGAGCACTGGCAAATTTTTCTGCTGAGAACCTTTAAAATGGTATTACCAGAGGATCTAACAGAAGGAAATCGGATTAACTGTGCTGTTTTAGAAGAAAGATGAAGAGGTGGTCGATGATATTTATAAAGGTGGAACTTGGGAACCTGAAGGTAAAGTCCTTTAGGCTCATTCCTGCCAACAAGTAACAACCAACACATAGACGGCGAGCAAAATATTAATTTCTATGTCCTTAGCTTAACTCTATTTTGTTCCGTGAATTTGATTTTCCAAACAAACAATGGCCTGGACAGAGACCTAAAGCTACCAGCCATGTATCTGTTCAGACTCTGCAAAGAATTTTATTGAACCGAAATGTGATGAGCATCTGTCCTTGGTGATTTATTCCAAACAGCGGAGATGTTATAAAACGAACACATTGCATCTCCTGCTATAAAGGAGAAACAAAATGATCTTTTAGTTAATATCCAATCAAACTTCAAGACACCTTCTGGAACACAAGGATTTCATGGGATCGTTTCACTCCGTTGCACCTTTCTCCTGAACACTGCAATGGAATTAAGTCAGGAATTTCTAAAATGCAGAGCTAAACGTGTATACCTGGTTGGATTTTTTGGTTTTTGGTTTTTTTTCAGATCAACAGATGCCATGTGATTTTTATTTTTATTTTGACAACCCAAAATGTAGGCCCAGGCTAGGGTGCTAATTACCAATAAGTTGTTATTAAAAAACCAAGAGTGATTTTCCAGAAAGTTCAATACCAATTTGGGCCTTGGGGTCGCTGAGTTACAAATAGGAGTGGATCCCTTTCAAGTTCAGGATTGGATACATTTTGTCAGGCACAGTAGACTATTTCTGGGAGAATTGCTGCCGAAAAGGAGAAAGAAAAAAAAAAGGTTGGGTTTAAAAGCCTCCAAGGATCTCTAGCATGTGAGTTTTATTCCACAAAAGAATTTTCAGATGGCTTCGATACAGAGGAATCCATAACAGGTTAATGTCCATGAAATAAACATGTGGACATTCAAATTACAACTTGCACCCCCAAATATTTCCACAATAATGCAGCTCGAGATTGTCAAATAAAAACAATACAAGTTTTATCTAATCTATTTAATTTGTTTTAAAGTAGTTCATTAAACCTAGGGAATTAAACTTTCACCCGATGAAAAGGTAATTTTTGTTTATATCCAACTCAGAAAAAAAAAGTCTCAAATTTATTAGAGTTTAGGACAAAAATGAGATTTTAATATTAGGAAAAGAGAATGGTTTCTATTGAATCATAGAACTAAATCTGCCAACACAAAGAGCAGGATGAGATAAGGGAGGATTTAGCATATTCAAGCAGAGCTGGACAATTTCAATCCAACGAGGACTGATTTCTCTCTGAATTTTCTAAGTTGGTTGTCCATAAATCTTCGTCGTTAACGAACAAGCTGCCAAGCCTTTCCTTCTCCTTTAGGCTGTTCAAATTCTAATGAAATTCTATAGATAGAATTTCACTGGGCGTTTTTGGCATACCTTGTGCATACGGTCAGGCAAAGCTTTGTGGTGCCATCTTGGGGTAGCTAGTTTTGAAATAGAGGGGTGACTTTAAGGAAGCAGGCACAAATCTGATCAGTTTTTGCAAAATTCAGACTGGCTTTGGAAAAACCTCTAGCCCCTTTAAGGCAACCAGCAGTATTTCCAGGTAAAGAGCTGCAGGCTGAAATCAAAGGTCGCAAACTACCAGCTTCATTTCAACCATACATATGTTTTGGTAGGGCACTCGGTGTTTTTAAAACTGGTAAGCTAAGATTTAAAAATCAGGAGATCTGGTGAAGTTTCTAGGCTCTTTAGAAAAATTGGAATATCTAAAACACTGGGCCACGGCTCCCTATGGCAATGGTCAGCTGGAAAGGAGAGTGTGCTCTTTCTCCAGCACCCAACCACCCCTCCAGTCCCTATTATCTTATTACTGCCTGCTCCTTACCTATGTCTGGCCCTTGAGTGTGGACCCCAGACTCACACCTCTGACCCCTATTTCCATACTTCTTGAAATCCTCATAAATCGTAGTTCAATTAACTGTTAACCAGAAAGAAATAAGAAATGAGAGACCCCTTATTTAGGGACTGTGACCCACTTATAGGACTACACTTATCATGATGAGCACCGGGTGTTGTATAGAACTCTTCAATCACTGCACTGTACACTGGAAACTACTATAACACTGCGCATTAACTAGACTGGAATTAAAATTAAAAACTTAATTTCAAAAAAGTTGAGTACAAAAATAAAATTCTGGATATTAACTCATCGTATTTTCAATCCCTTATACCAGACTCCAACAAAATGTTGCCTAAGGCTGGGTCACATCCTGCCGCCAGATAAAGTTTTATTGGAATACAGCCGTATTCATTTGTTTACATCTTGTCTGTGGCTGTTTCACACTACAGTTCTGAGAGACCATATGACCTGCGAAGCCTCAGTCTTTGCTATTTGGCCTTTTACAGCAGAAGTGTACCAACACGCACCCCCTTCTACTGTAGATTGAAAGATGGGTTCCCATTTCCAGAGCCTACGAATGACGCTAAGCTTCACTTAATGACTACTGCTCCTTCCCAGGGTGCTTTGCACCTGCTAAGATGGCCTACGTCAGTCAATAATTGTTTGTTTTCTAGGTGGGCGTGGCTACTGTTCCAAATTTGGAAAGTGTCGCTTTAATAGAATTATTTCCTCCATACCTCTATACCTACGGTTTCAAATTTGCTTTGTTGGCCTCCTTCCCGAGATGTCTATTTTGATAGTAATTCATGAACTGGCTATACCTCTGCTTAACTTCTTAAAATAATACATTCCGGGGGATGGGCCTGAAGTCTCTCATGCTGCTTCATTCATGAAGCCCGCTGCTTCATTTAGCAAACATTTCGTTACCCCCATGCTCTATCGGGCACCATGTTGTATGTAGCTCTGAGGGTCTCAAGAACACAGATCGTTCTGCCTCATTAAAAACAATAAAGTCAAAAAATATGAGGATCGACCAATGAGATAAAAATGACATAGGTCTGTAGATTGATGGATGGTGTTCTTCCTGCTGCAACCTACAGAAAACCTTCACACTAACCAACATCTACTTGGGTCTTACTCCATGACATATATTGTACCACGACTTTGCCATCTGACATTCACAATAATGCCATGAGATAGGTGCCATTATCCGCCCACTTTATAGAGGGGCAAACTGAGGTTTCACGTGGTTCAGGAATTTATTCAAAGTCCTGAAGCCAATAAGAACGAAACTGAGACTAGAACTCGGGTTCTAGTCTGACATCAAAGACCTAGCTTCCACTGAGATTTCATGAAGCTAGAAAGATTGCCATTGGGACAGGCTTCTTTTCCAGCTGCAAAAATCCAGCGGTAAATAATCATTCAGCTTGACAGGATTACAGATTTCGGTTTTCAGTCCAAGGTTGCTCAAATTCTCAAAAGATCATTTAGATACTGTGCTGTGTAAAGCAAAGCATTTAGCTGTAATTTATCCTTCCCTTTGAATGGGATCTATAATTCCAAGGAACAATAGTCCGAAGGAGGGCAAACACCTAAACGTTCTAGAACAAATGTCAGATGCCTCTCAGATGTATCAAGATATTCTAGTTGTGAGTATTACTGAATTGTGTCTCTGTATACTTAGCGTCCCTTCTAGTTGGTGGGCTTCTTGAGTTGATTTTCATTTCTTAGGTAAACCTGAGGTTTCGTCTTTTCACGGCACTATTGGTGAGCTTTGTCAAGGAACAGTTGGACTTATTGGCTGATCCTCCTACCCCCACCACTAGCCAGCAAATTGTGATCCAATATTTCTAACCCAAGGGGAACTCAACTCAATGTCTATTTGTTGATAAATACCATAAATACACCAGCTCCTGTAACCTGGGGAACCCATCTCTCTCTCGTCAAGTCAAAAGTCCCTGGATAAGGAAATGCGATCATCTTTGTCAGTCAGGGATGGTGGCACGTGTGGGGATGGAAAGTGAAAGGAACTGAAAAAGAAAGAAAAGGTTTCTGGAATTTCTCAATTTTCTGAGTTTTGACGTTCATTTTTATTTTCACTTCATTTAGAAGTTAGTAAAGGTTTGTGTCTAAAATTTAAGCTTTTGTATTTCGTTTTACATCTTTCTACCAGAGAAGAATGCTCCCATTCCACAAGGTTTCTTGCTAACAATGGCCAGTGATTTGAGAGAAAACCCCCTTTTGAGCGGCGAAGGCACATCGTCTGAGCAGGCACCTGGGGAGGAATATGTCATAAAGGCACATTCCTCATAATCAAGGATAATTCAAAAGGGAAACAGTGACCGAACATCCATGGGAGCCAACAGAAGCCTAATCCTGAGCCCAGCTCTGCAGACGGGGACGCAGGCTGCCACAAAGCCAGGGCAGATGCCAGGGAAGGGACCAGCCACACACCGAACAGAAGTCCAGTCCAGAGCTTGGCATCTGTGTTCTTCAGCTGCCAGCCCTGCCTCGTGAGTAGCCACAATGTTTGGCTCCTGTGCAGAAAACAACAGAGGATGAGGCTAAAGAGGTCCATGCTCTGTCCTGCCAGCAACAGAATGAGGCAGTGCCAAGAGAAGGCTGCAGTGCCACGCGGGTGCCAATGTGCCTTGGAACGGTTTTTCTATTTTCTAAAGGGACAACAGAATTCCTGCAAAAAGAAAAGACCAGATCCAACACTCAGAACCATTTCTCCCATTTTCCTTTTTCAAAAAAAAAATGCTATTCCTGTCCGCAGTCCATTTTTTTCACAAGGCTAATATGGCCAGGTCTTTTTCTGCTTCTCTCCTACATCCCACAGCACATCAAAACCAAGCCGACAGTGTGTTTCGTACCCATTACTAAACTTCTGCATTTGATTTCCCCATTATTGTTTGCCTTTATCCGGTTTTCAGAAGAAATTATCAATAGAATGTGGGGAGGAATGCAGAACATACTGGGATAGCCTGAGATACCATCTTGATTACAAGTTGAGCGAGCCATTCTGACCCTGGGGTTTTGTAGGAAGCTTTCAAAGATCCAATGATCTTTTTGTAAGGGCGTTTTTCCATGACTGTTCAACTGGGAAAACTGTAGGGAAACAGGAACAACAAGATGTCAGGAGAAGTGAAATACACCACCTAGACTTCATGATTTCTTGAAACATCGGAAATCAGGAAAAGGTGGGGGGAATCTCTTTGTCCATTCATGTTAGATGTCCATTCCCATTAGAAGAAGAAAATAAAGAAGCCAGTGGAAGACACAGAGACCCTTCATTGTCTTTCCCAAATGAGTGCTCAGACTTGTCAACCAGAAAAAGTCAAGCACAAAATATTTTTGATAAGAAAATGCAAAATCTCTTGTCATCATAGGGAAGATGTGGATTTTGTCATTTCATTCCAGGCCTCATAGAAGATGAGTGAATTGGAGAGTGTTGTATGCAAGACTTTTCATATAAAAATCAAGGACATTTTGTTTACTGATGGGGATGTTACGAGGCTCTAATTTTTCCTTTTTAAAATCTGGTTTAATAGATACTAAGGTCAACATTAAATCTTCTTCGATATTCATACATGGCCTCTTATATATTCATGTTTCTTTGGTGGAATAGCTGAATGATTGATAAATAAGACATAGGGACTGGCCCTCAACACCTTGAAATGCAATTCTTACAGAATTTTTGAGAAAAAGAAAGCTCCTCAAGGTAACTCTGAATATCTCACTATTCCCCGCCATGGACCAAATGCCATACTCTACTCATTTCTTTCATCTTATTGTTCTCTTTCCATGGGTGTTGCTTGTGCAGGATGCGAAGATTATTTCTCTTTCTCAGGCTGACTTTTCCCACCCACCATCTTTTCAAGGCTCAGTTGAAGTGAGTTATGAAACCCTTTCAGAGCCTTCTTTCTTTCTCTGGCTCTTCCATCATCCATGGTCTCTACCACAGAGCTCAGCATCTGATTATACTGCCTTATAATTTAGTAGTTCTCGTAAGTATTATTTATACAATGGTGGTCTCCCGGAAGGAAGGGGTCATGATTTCTAGTTTCCTTTTATCCACCAAAACATCTGGCCCGGATGGGACCCTTGATAACAACCTGAAATTTTAGGAAAGATTACTTGCTTTCCAATTGAAATTTATCTCTATAGAGCTCATGAAAAATAAAGCTTTTGACAAGACAAGCTTTACAACTCTGTCAAAAATTAATACTTTAATGGGAATTAGTAGCATTCATGGGGTGCTGACTATGTCCACAGAAGGCTGGGGTTCAAAGTAGAATAAGGAACTTACATTTAGAAGCCAGTATCACAGTAATAACTACTTGTGACTTGACCCCATATACTTATTATGAAAAAAGGACCCAACCACCCAGTAACAATCTGTGCAGTCTCTCGAATCCTGCCAGATATTATCCCATAGTCCACGTAAAAAGATTTCTCCTTGTTTAATGTCATCTAAGTCCATTTAAACAACATCTTTAAGGGAATGTGCCTCAAGATTTTTCTCATGAGGTGTTCCCAGAGCTAGTGTTCACCTGAAAGTATTACTTTACTCTTGAGGAGAAAAAATAGAAATCAAGAAAATCAATAGTAAATGCTAATTTAATGTCTGCATTGTCTGAGGATTGTCCCTTTTAAATGTGTAAGGAGTTTTTATTTTATTTTAATAATAGCATCATATTAAAAGCCAACACCAGTCTGCATAATTGATGGCTACCAACTAGAACAAAGAGAACAAAAGAGAAGCCAATGGAAATTGTTTTAAGCACTTTCAGCAATACCAACAGAAAGGAGATTTATTCAGAGAAGATATGAGTATCTATGTCATTTTATGTCAGATGTCAGCATGTCAAAAATAATTGTGTTTTGCTGCAATAATAAAATAAAATCCCTTCTTTTATTTTCTTTCTTCGTAAATGCACACACCATATACAGCACTTCTAAAATGTGCCTTTCTGCTCAGAAACAATACTTCCTCTTCTGGTGTAGTCTGGGTACATGACGGTACAAAAGATACTGGGGGCCATTCAGCTTTTAACTGTCCATGGGAAAATATAGCTAGCTATTCGACTGTGAAGAGACTCCTAACTGGGCGTTTCTCTTTCTTCTTTCCCTACTCCAGCTGCCTCCTAACCCTGAGCCACCACTTAATAGTAGGGGCATCTGTGTTACCACAATTGAAGAAAAGATCCTCTTCAGAAACTACAGTCTACTAACCCTCCTAGGCATTGCCACTTATAATTTTATGCATCCTTTTGTTCCTTGACAAGATATTTGTTTGAAGTTGAGTTGGCACAGCCAAAATGGCAACTAAAAGGATGGGTTCAGGGAAACCCATCAAACTCAGCCAAAACGGGACACTTGTATCCTAGTCATAGGACCCGTCTTTCCTCACTGATCATACCAGTCTTTTGCAAGGGCCTTTGTAGTGAGTGAAAATGAAGCTCATATACATACTTTCACCAAGAAACAAAAAGGGGCTTTGATAAAGAAAAAGTTTACTTGCTTTTCAAATTGGCCCACTGTGGGTTTTAGCTTGCTACATATCACGGGAAATAAAGCTTTAGGCAAGACAAGGATATTCCCACCTCTGCCAGAAATTAATATATTTTTTAATGGTAAATTAACATCAAAAGTTTTATACATATTAGTGATGGTCTGACCTCCAACTGTTCACAGTCATGTCCAATCCACACACACAGAAGGAGAAAATCTGTCTGCTATGAATGTTCAATTTGTTCAATCCCCTGCCATGTCTTTTCAGCTGCTAATGGTGCTCTGTGAACAGATGATGACTTTAGTGGGAAAGGAAGACCTACAGGGATAAACTACTTTATATTTTTTGTAATTTAGGTATGCCTAAACCATTACATTTACTAGAATACATATATGTAAGTATAATTTTAAAGCCACAGTCCACTCCCAGAAGTTGATAATTTTTTAAATAAAGTCTCCTATTGCTTTGAAAGCACTGTCTGCCATGTTAGAGGCTGAATCTTCCAACACAAATGAACAAACATTTACTGAATGCCTCCAATATGCCAGGTTCCCAAGGTGGTTTGGTTTGGTTTGGTTTGGTTGTTTTTTTGTTTGTTTTTGTTTTTGTCTTTTTTTTTTTTTTTTTGGTTTTTTGGTTTTTTGGGGGGTTTTTTGGTGAGGGTGGTGAGGAAGGGCAGGAAATTTCAAAAGTGACATAGTCAGTTTGAAATATGGCACCCAACCCAGTTCCATACATAATAACTATCTGGCAATTAGAAACTATCCTGAAATCCATCAAAGTGAAGTCCAGGCCAAGTAACTAATGAGAAAATGGTCATTCCATCAATTTTCTGTATGCTCTTTCTCTAGGAAATCCTTTTTATTGCAACAGAAACAACGACAAGACCTCAGATGGGGAAGATGGAGGCCTGAAGTCACAGCCAGTCCTGTAGCAATGGGAGCCCTAACAATAACAAAAAGGAAAAGAAAAAAGGCAATTAAGTCTCTCTCCAGGGACACTTAAAACAAGACAAAGCCACTTTTAAAGAGCCACATTTAAGTCAACTAAAATCTCAACATACACACTATTTGGTGTTGGCAATTGTTGGGGACTTATCTTCTGAACAGATGTTTTGTTATTATAAAATGTATACATCAGGAAACTATTTTTAAGCATCACCATTTTTAATTCACAATTATGGAAATTTCAAAAATTATACATTTACTAGACTAATTTTAAAAGTCATGTAACATCGCATTTAGTTCCAGAACCCCATCCTCTTTTTCCTCTCCTAGCTCAACGAGTGGTGGTTTCTTCTCTGTCTCCCTTGTTGCCACTTCCCTGCTCCCCTGACTGCTTAATGTCAGAGTCACTCCGTGCTTGGGCCTTGGTCCTCTTCTTTTCTCTAGCTACACTCTTTCCTTGGCTTTTAAAATACCACCTCCATGCTAATTACTTCCCAATTTATAATCTCTCCAGACTCCTGTCCTGAGCTTCAACTGCCTACTTGATATTATCACTCGTGGTCTAAATTCAACACATACAAAATTCCTGTTCTTTTCTCCTAAAACCTTCTTCACCCATGGTCTTCCTATCAGGTGGTGACAACTCCATCCTTCTATTGTTGATATCATCCTACACTGTTAGCAAATCCTGTTGACTGAAACTTCAAAGTGCTTCTAGAATCCAACTACTTTTCACCACCTCCACTGCCACCACCTAGTCTAAATCACCATCATCTCTCGCCTGGGTGACTGTAATTGTCCCTTCCTAGTTGTCCCTCTCCTCCTCTTGCCCTCATGTCTGTTCTCAACACCACAGTCAGGGTGATCCTGCTAGAATGGCAGTTAGATTGTGTCCCTCCTCAGCTCAGAATCCTCCAGTTGTTCCTATCTGACTCAGAGGAAAAGCCCAAATTCTTATAATAATTTATAAGACCCTTTAGCCTGGCCTTCAGTTACCTCTCTAAATTCATCTGCTCCTCCCACCCTCTCATTCCAGTCCCTCCACTCTGACTCCCTTGGACTTTAGCATTGCTGTTCCTTCTGCCTGAAATGCTCTTCTTCCCTAGATATCCACCCAACTAGGTCTCTCCTTTCTTTCTTCTTTTCTCTCTCTCTTCTTTTCTCTCTCTCTTTCTTTCTTCTTTCTTTTTCTCTCATATCACTTTCTCAATAAGGCCTAACCTATCCTACTTAAAATTGCAAACTGCCCCTCCCCACTATTCTATTTTCCTTTTCACTGTTCCATTGTGCATATGACCTCCTAACATGCTTTGTAATTAGTTATGTGGTTATGTTTATTATTTAATGTCTATCTATCCTTCCAGAATATAAACTGCATAAGGTAGGAATCTTTATTTGTTCACTTCACTTATGCATCCTAAGCACCTACAACAGTGTCTGCCTCATAGAAGGTATTCAACACATATTTTTAAAAATGAATTTCATTTGATAAATGTATACTGAATACCTAAATTCTCCTAGGCATTAGGCAAATGTTAATGATTCATGTCCCTGCCCTCATGGAGCTTGTATCCTAGTGAGAAGAGAGATAAAATTAACAAGTAAACTAATAAACAAGTGAATTTCAGATGACAATAAATGCTATGAGAACAACTAGGGTGACGTCAGAGTTACGGAGAAGCAACTTTAGATGGAACGATCAAAGAAGTTTTCTTTGAAGAAATGACACTTAGGTGGAAATCTGAATAATAAGAGGGAGCCAGACTACAAAGATTTGGGAGAGAACATTTTAGGCAGAGGTGATAGATCAATAAATGATCTAAGGTAAGCATAACATCAGCCTATCAAGGAACAGAAAGAAAGACAGCGTGATTGATGAAAATCTGCAGAGTGCATAGGTAGAGGATGACTTTGAGAAGTAGGAAAGGGACAGATTACGTAGGCTTTATATGCCATGTATGCCAGAATTCGAATTTTAGTCTATGTGCAACATTAGCTGATCAATATTATAAAAGTGTTATTTTGGTTACTTTATGGAGAATGGATTGAGGAAGGAAACTGGCTAAGAGTCTAATGCAAGATGGGAGGTTTATACTTTTGGCAATATGGTGCATTAGATACTCTCGGATAAAAATGGTCCATCACAAAATAACTTCTGCTGGATATATTATAATAAACATGCTTTTAAATATGTTGTTGAACTCACAAGAAAACAAGGGAAATCCACTAAGGAAAAAAATTAACAGTAAATTGAAACCAGCGTAATAAAAAAAAAAAAATTGGAAGTCAGGACAATCCTGACGGTAAAAGTCAACACGTGAACTTAGAGATGTGGGAACTAACAGTCTCTCACAAAATGACAGGCCAGGTCTCAAGCCTATACATGTAGAGAGGCTGAAATCAGACCCCTACATAATAATTGGACCCTAAAAGAGGTCACACTCTCAATGAAAGGATGAATAAAAAAAAAAAAAGACCCATTTTCCTATCCCAAAGGGAGTCATCAGAAAAATCTGTCTGATATCATCTTGAATCCAAATATAAGAATAATTACAGTAGAAATAATAGTCTTTCTAAATTTTGTAACAAACTGCCTTCAAATGTGCCTAGGAGTGAAATTTATATTAGCTGCACAACTGAAATAGATAGATATAATACAAATATAGGTATATAGATATATCTCAGAGCAGAAAGGAAAAACAGTTTTAAAATTTATTGTATCAAATAAAACAGCTTTGAAATACATCAAAATACAAGAAGTGAATAAATTCACATTCTAGTGGGAGATTGAACAAATTTATCTTAGTTATTAAGACCTCAAAATTAGTAAGGATATAGATTTGGATAGCAAAATTAATGGGCTTGATTTAATGACATATAAAAGCCCTGCTCTAAATAATTAGAAAGTAACATTGCCTGAAACATATGTGGAGCATTTACGAAAGTTAATACAATCAGGGCACAAAATTTCAATGAGTTTCAAAAAATATAATTATACATTCCATACTCCCTCGCTAAAATATAACAAGAGGATAACTTTTTAAAACTTATTTTATGACACTTAAAATGTACTTCTAAGTTACCTAGAGATCCAAGAAAAATTTAAAATACAGCAAGCCAAAGTAAAGGAGATGTATGGCTATTTTTAAAAGCTTGTAATAGAAAAGCAGAAAGGCTGAAATTTAATAAAATGTCCAAATTAAAAGTTAAAAAAATAAAAAGAAAATTAATGTCAATAGAGTAAAAGGAACAAAAATATTAAATAATATAAATTGATCATTACAATTAATTAAAATGGGATACTATAATAAACAGCAATTATGGACAAATATATTGGTCAAGAAAAAAAACACAAATGAACCATATTATAACTGAAAATAAGACACAGAAAATAAAAAATATAATCAGATTACCATGAACAGTAGGCTAATAATTTAAAACTTTAGGGATATAGAGAAATTCCACTAAAAATATATAACTTAATAAAACTATCTCAAGAAGAGGTAGAAAATATCAATAATCCTATAAACCTTTTTAAACATTGTCTCTGTTTAAAAATCTTTTCCCCACAAACCACCAGGCTCAGATGGTTTTATAGGTGAATTCTGTTAAAATTTCAGGGAACAAAAATTAACTTATACAGAGCATACAAAAAGAGGGAACAGTTCCCAACTCATTTTGTGAAGCTAGTATACTCTTGATATTGAAATCATAGAAGGTCCCAATAGAAAAGGAAAGTAAGGTCAATCTCACTCATGAATATGGATGCAAAATTCTGAACAAAATATTAACGAATTGAATCCAGCTATTAAGTTTTTTTTAAATGTAATGGATCTTAACCAAGTTGGGTTTATCCCATGAATACAAATCTGGTTTAATTACAGAAAGTCTTATATTTCATCACACTTTAGAAAGGAGAGAAAGGAAGGGGAAATGTGATAATCTCAATGCAAAAAAGCATTAAAAAAATTAATAATCAATTCATGATTAAAAAAATTAATAGCAAAGTAGAAAATGAAGGTAACTTTTTTTTAAGGTTTTATTTATTTATTTGAGAGAGAGGGCACATGAGGGGGGAGAGGAGGGGCAGAGGCAGAGGGAGAAGCAGAAGCAGACTCCCTAGGGAGCAGGAAGCAGGGAGCTGCGAGCCTGACTCGGGGCTCAATCCCAGGACTCTGGGATCGTGACCCATGCTGAAGGCAGCCACCTAACCAACTGAGCCACCCAAGTGCCCCTGAAGGTAACTTTCTTAAGCAGAAAAAGAGTTTCTACAAAAGCCTACAGTTCACAAAACATAAAATAAAATATTGGAATTACTGTCTTTAAAGTTATAAAAAGAAACTTGTTTATGACAATCCTAGTCAGCAAAATATGAAAATGGTCAAATTTTTTTAATTTAATAAAGGATACAAATTTAGAAAGCAAGAAGAGAGACTATAGTAATCAATATATGATAGGATTTTTTACACAGAAAACTCATCTACCAACAAATTATTTTAAAGCAAGTTTTAAGACATTTGCTTAACATACAAAAATTAATTACATTAATAAATTTAAGTAAAAAATAATAAATAAAAATTAATAAAATAAAACTAATTACATCAGCCAGCAACAAACATACAATGTGAATTTTAAAAAGACCACTTACATATTGAAATATTTAAAGATGAAATAATATCTAAGATTTGCTTCAAAATAATATGGAACAGAAGAGTGGAAGATAGGCCATGTAATGATAGTTGTTGAGGTTGATTGGTGAGTAAACTGAATTCATTACATTATTCTCCATATATTTGTATGCTCAAAAATTTCCATAATAAAAAAATGTTTAAGATACTATCTACTGATAGAAGTACTAGAAGAAAACATGGGTTAATTTCTTTATAACCTGGGGTAGGAAAACTTTCTTATTTGTTCACATAAAACAAAAAACTTTCATGGCAAAAACAACAAAAAATACCATAAGTAAAGTCAAAATACAAGTGCCAAACTGGAAAAAAATAATCTGTAATATAACACAAGGGCAAGTTTCCTAACATGCAAAGAACTCCAAAAATTTGAAAAACCAATAATCCAACAGAAAAATAGATTTAAAAAATATATATATATATACATATATACAAATAAGCAGTTCAGAGAACTGGAAAGATACTCAGCTTTGCTCATAAAAAGAGAAAGGCAAATTAAAACTACACTGAAGGTCCATTTCTCACCTATCAAATTAGAAACAGATCATAACAACATGATTGACTAGCAAGTCTATGGGAAATGAGCAGTCTCCTATGGTGGTGGTGGGAATGCAAAAATTACATAACCTCGTAAAGACAAATTCAGTATTATTTAGCAAAATTTCATATGCATATTTGGATCCAGGAATTACCACTTCTAGGATTCTACTCCAAAGATCCGCTGGTAAAATGCAAATAATATAGGCATGAAGCTGTTCATTGTGGTGTTATTTTCAATATCAAAAGACTGTAAATTACCCAAAAGTCCATTATTGGAGACTGGTTGGATAAACTATGGTATACCTATACAATGTGACATAACGAGGCTGCAAAAAGGAATAGCTGTAAAAAAAAAAAAAATCTCTAAATATTGATACAGAATCATCCACAAATATATATTGCTGAATAATAAAAGTAACATGCAAAAACTATTTATTGTATGTTCTTTTTAAACTTCCATTGCTATTGTATGCTAACTATAAACATACTATTGTACAAAAGAAGGAAAGTTAAATAAGATTTTTATATAACAATTCATTTATATTTTTTGAAAAGAAACAACAAAAGGGAAAATTTTAATCTTTAAAAAAAATGGTTACCTGTGAGGGGGATCAGGAGCAGGATGGAGAAGGCAGGGATAGGAACCAGACTTCTGCAAATGTGTTTTGTTACATAGTTTTGACTTTTGAACCATATAAATTAAAAACAAAATTAAATCAAAGAGGAATAATCAATGCTTCAAAATTGAAACCAGAATTTTTTAAAAAAAATGGATCTAACTAAATAGCAAGTTGGTGGCATAACTACTCGTAGAAAAACTTTACTGCAATTGATGCTAAAACAGTATCTTAAGTTACCTCCCTGGCAGGATGTATTCTAAAAACAAAAAGACTCACAAAGAAATCTAAAGTTTCATTCAATAGTCTTATTGCTAGCAGGAATACTAGTATTGATATTTTGAAACCATGGATATTATATTGTAGGATAAAGCAAATAACTGTGTAATAATTTTCTGTGTAAGAGGAAAACCATATAATCAAAGTTAGGTTAAGACTCTATAAACTGAAGTTTGAATTGGAAAATCCTCATTCTTTTTGAAAATTATACACATTTCCTACTTCTGTCCACTTTAAAGGCATGGAGGCAATAGCGACCCAAAAATAATAGGCACCCTTAGCATCCAGAATTAAGGCTTCTATATACCAATTGCTACAGAAGGAAACAGGAGCTTTTTAAAGAAATTACTGCTGTTAGAGCTAAAACAGCAAATGTACAAGATAGGCTTAGGACGTCTCTTATTCTAGAAAGGAAGAAAGCTGTATAAGACTAATGGAGTCATCTCCAAAGGACACAGGAGCCAACTTAAAAGGGCTCCTATTGGACTAAGATGGGACACTTTGAGCATTAAAAAGAATAATGACCTCAATAGTTGAAAAAATATCAACTATATAAAAATCCATAGTTCTTAATAATATTGACAAAAACTCATAAGTCGCCATCGAAAGTTGGCTAAAACATCTACTAATTACTCTGAACATTAATTAATACAGTGAAAGATCAAGTGCTGTGCTGATAATTCTCTGTTTGTCCTGAGCTCAGCTCCACTCTCTGCCCTCCTCAGCATTATTCTGTGACTCAGGACTCTGACCCCAATGAACTGCTTCACACAGTTTCCCAACTGGGTTCAGCCAGTGGGAAGCATTGGCAGGGATAGAGGTGGGAGCAGAGAGAGGTTACTGTCATTCCTCCCACTCCAGCTCAGGCCGCATTTCCAACAAAGGCTGTTTTTCCCTTTGGCCACAGCACCCTTCAGGTGACCCATCTTCTACATCCAGCTTTTACCTGGTAACGACGCTCTTCTACTCCTTCTGGCTGAGGGGCAACAGCAGTGAGGTCTATATAAAAAGACCTGAATGCAATATGAGTACGCCTCTAGCTTCAACTCCCAGAGAACAGGAAATGTGGGTCCTAGAGAACAATTTAGATGGCACAAGAAAGCAAGCAGCCAAATCTGAACTGTAGGACATGTCACAGCACAAATCATCTACACAATTAACTAAAGCAATTAAAAATGGAAGAGGAGGATGCGTAAGAGTAAGAGAGGTGAAGACAACCAGATGCCGCAGGTGGATTTTGGATCCTCACTCAAATCAGGGAAATTTCATCATGAACTGGGTATTAGATGATATAAAGGAACTGCTAATTTTATGAAGTATGACAATAACATGGCTGCTATGGTTTTTGAAAAACCCCTATTATCTGGACATGAATACTGAAGTATGTGTTGGGTGAAATAACAAAATGCCTGAGATTTTCTTTCAAATACTTTAGAAAAAGAAGAGAGAAAGAGAGGATAAATGAAACAAGATTGGCGTAATTGGTATCATCACGTAACAAAAACTTGAAAGATACCACACACAAAGGCAAGACAAATATTTAGTTTTTTAAAATAAAGTTGACAATAGATTTAAAAGACCTTGATGCAGAAAATTATCAAATTTGTAAAGACATAAAAAGACTTAAATAAATGGAATGGATACGAAATAAAATGATAGGCAGTATCAATATAATAAAGAGATCAACTCTGCCTATATGTATCTAAAAAGTCAATGCAGTTCTAATCAAAACCCAAACAGAGGTTTTCAAGGAACTTGATCCACCATTTAGAATATGTGTATGGAAGAGCAAAGGGTCAGGAATAGTCACTCACGAGAAAAAACGAGGTCAAAGAAATTACCCTACTAGAAAGTATATATTAAATCCACAGTGATTAACATAGTTTTGGCATAGAAATAGACATGAAGACCAAATGAACAGTTAGAGAGCCCAAATCAGACCCAAATATATATGGAAACTTAATTTATGAGAGAGGTGGCATTGCATATCAAAGAGGAAATAATAGACTGTAGGTATCCATAAAGGAAAGCAAAATGAAATGGGAGCATTACTTTTGCTTTAGACAAAATAGCAATTCTAAGATGAACAAAAACTTAAAAGTGAAAAACAAAACATTAATGCTTTTAGAAAAAAATGCTATCTAAATGACCATAGAGTTGGCTAGGATTTCTTTTTAAAAATATGAAAATTACATATCATAAAGTAAAAGATTAACAAATTTGACTCCATTAAAGTGAAGAACTTCTGTTCATCAAATGATACCATAAGGAGAATAAAAATATAGTCCACAAATTGGAAGGAGATATTTGTATCATGAAAAACAGAAAAGGATCAGTAAAGAATAAATAATAAGGAATCTTTATTAATCACTAAAAAGTAAAAATCAAAAAGTGAACCAAAATACCATATTAGTCAGAATAGGTTAAACTAGGATAAAGCAACAAATAAACCTGAAGATTTCGGTATCTCTCTAAAGGTTTATTTGTTGTTGATGGATTGCCTATTGCAGGTCAAGCAACTCTTACAGCCAGCTGTCCTTTATGAAGTGATTCAGTGATCCAAGCTGTTCTGACCTTGTGGTTCCAACATTTCCACGTAAGCCTCTATGGTCATTGCGTCAGGGGAAGACAGAGCTCAGGAGTTATGCAGCAACCCTAAATGCTCTAGTTCCCCTCATGTCCCATTGGCCAGAACCATTTACATGATCCCACCTAACAGGAAGAAGAGTGGGAAATCGAGGGAAGTGCATAGGTAATAGGGAGCAGAAATTCCTCTGGGATGGACATAAACAGACATTTCATAGAAGGGAGGAACGCAAATGGCCAAAGAAACACATGAGGAAGCGCTCCAATGTCAAAGGGAAGCACAGAACAAAACCCGTAACAGATACCATTTTACCCACGCAACACTGCCAAGAGTTTTAAAGTCTGACTATACCAAGCGTTTTTGACAAGAGTATGGAACCACAGACCATCATTTGCTGGGAGAAATGCAAATCAGAACCATCATTTTGGTCAACAATTTGGTCTTATCTTGAAAAGTTAAACATTCACATAAACTATGACCCAGAAATCCCATTCCTAAGTGGTCTTTAAAACTATTTTCTCTCCTAACCTCAAAAGAGTGTCTTTAATTGGGTCCTTCTTGCACAGCTTTAAGTTGTCTAAAAAATTTTATCACCAATTTGAATAGTCACAGAAGGTGTAGCTTCTGGCATGTTATAAATGCTGAAATTTTTGCAACACTCATGTATATCCAAAGGTATCTGAAAACCGTAATAGTTTGATAAACCATTATAATTTCCATCTCCCACTTAAAAATACGTGTACAAATTCTTCTTCAAAGTCAGAGATTTTACATCGTTCCTAATTTAATTCCATGTTTATTGATCACTCTATCATACCTTTCTGCAACAAAAAGATATCATTAAGAGGTTGAAATGTATCTATTTTCTTCATGTTGTGCCCCAGGAGACTGGATGAAAGTGCTCATGGCAGGATGGATTGTGGCATGAAAGAAACAGGAAGAAATGAAGGTGCTATCAACAGGCAAGTATACAAACTAACTGAGGTTATGCACATAATAGAATACCATGCAACACTTAAAGCCTGGCAGATTACTGCTGCACGTATTAACAGGGATGAATTTCAGATACATAATTTTAGTGGAAAAAATCAAATCACGTAAAAATACATAAGACAATATGATACCACTTGTCAAAAAATACAAAGCTTAATAATACACCACTGATAAACATCTTTGTGATAGAGCCATAAACAAAAGGCAAAGGAACGATAAACCAAAATCAGAACATTGATTACATTCCTCCCATTGAAAGGCTGAAGCATGGATTTAGGACAGGTGAAAGGGGGCTTCGGTGATATTTATAATGTTCTACTGCTAACTTCGGATGTTTGTTTTACTCCTCTCATGTTATTTCTACGCATGAAGTATATTTTAATGTTTTTAAAGAGGACATTAGTGGCTACAAAGGTACTGACCGACCTGACCTAGAGAGCCCCCCTTATGACCCAGGTGACGTGCCTGGGGAATGTCATGCAGTCCTCTTGTCCAAGAAGGCTGTCCTTGCTGACTGAGCAGTCCATGTGGGGAGAGACAAAAAAAAAGAAAACACTGTCCGTATAATCGAATCAGCTCTCTGCTAGAGAGCTCTCACATCTGTGGCCCAGAGTTGGTAATCTGGAAGGACTAATTTTTTTCTATAAGACTTCATCTCCAGCTTTGATGGACATCATACTGGTTCTTTTCAGCCTTTGCTCATCCATAGAGGAAATCTCCAGTACAGAGCATCTATTTGCACAAACGCATCCATTCATTCATTCATTCATTCAACAAATGTTTGCTGACCTCCTGTTCTGGGCCATATCCTGTGAAGAAAAAAAAAAAAAAAACTCTGTTTTTTTTTTTTTAAGCCTATAGTTTATGGGAATTTTAATAAAAGAAATCAGGATTATTCAAAGGAAAGAATGAAGGGAGAGAGGGAAAGTTAGGGGAGAGGGAAAGGCAAGCTTTCTGAGAAAAAGAGATGCACAGATATAAATAAGAAGGATTTTACTTCTTTATTCCCAAAGCACATCCCATTTGATATAGTTTCCTTCCCAGTTCCTCAGCTTGGCTGAGCCCTCAGCATTTTAAGGCATTCCTGATCTTCAGAGGCAGTGAGAAAGGAAGAGACGACTTAGTCCCTGCCACATGATCTGAGGTGTGTTTTGTAGGAGTAACTCTCGTGGTTTGTATTTTTTGGTGTTAGGGTTTCTTCCCCAGTGACCTATTCTATTTCAAGTCTACTTCTTTCACCTTTCTTGGACCATGGACTCCTAAGGAAGCCTGTGGATCCCTTCTCAGACTAATGTTCTTAAATGCATAACATAAAAATATGTAGGACTGCAAAGGAACCAATTACACTGAGATGTAGTTCTATCCATGGACCTCCCTGAAAGGATAGGCTAGGATAATAAAACAAAACAGGGAGAGCAGGGTCCATTCTACTCCTGGATGCTGCTACAAAAGGTAATTGGCTAGGGTATAGTGATTTCACTAAAGACAATGTGTTTGCCTTGCCAAACCGAGAAATAAACTAACTCAAGAAAGCTTGATTTAAAAGTGAAGTGGCTGATTGTCTATTTCCTAATAAAGTACTGTAATCAAAAATGCTCAGTGTTGTACTTCAACAGAGTGTTTCATTTATCAAATGTTTCCAGAACATCCAATCCATTTCTTAATTTCTGTTTACTCTTTCATCCTCTCCCCCCACCCACCCCTGCTTTATTCCAATCTTTGATCTAAGTCTTAGATGTTGACAAAGGATTTGGCTTATCCCGCCTTACTACACAGGATTCCATCACCTCCCTATTAATGAAGCAAATAGCACTAGAAGGGGATGTAATATACGTATTCTCTATGTGAACAGTAACTGTGACATCGGGAGCCTCTTAGATTGCTTGATTGCATGCCTAATCATGTGTGGTAGTTCATCCACTGGGCTTGATTTGGGGGGCAATGCTTTTTGACATGCCACACGGACACTCATCACAACTCAGCACCTTTACAGAAAATATTTAACAGATACGTATATGTACCCATGTGACGAAATGTGGTCCCTGCGCCATGTCTTCATTTGGGAAACTCCCCAAGCTCCCCTTTAATAAAAAGCCAAGGATTAAAATATCTCCAGACCCAGGAGACAGAAACACCTTTGCTGTCTGTTTTCTCAGTAATTGCCTTTTTTTCCAAAGAACTCAATCACCTATATCTACCATATAATATAGTTTCAGAAAAAGACAACTATTGTATCGCTTACACTATGATATCCTTTCTGATAATTGATATCAGTTCACATAAATATTAAAATACATTACTCTCACCCTTCAAATGAGGACTCAATAATGTTCTCTCTCTCCTGCTCTCTCATTCTCTCTCTCTCTCTGATACACACATGCACGCACACACCTTTGCCCAGCACCTTCTCCCCCTTTCCATCTAGAGTAGAGAGAGAAATAAAAAATTAAAAATATTAGATACTGCCTTTTGACTTGACTGCTAACACAATAAAGCCGCATTGTAAACCGAATCAACGGAGTCCGCTGTTCTTATTGCTCTCTTTGCTGGTATTACTTCATGGATATTAGAACCCTTAGGGATATTGGAATATGAATAAAGATTTTTTTTTTAAATCAGCTGGATTTTTTTTTCTTGGTTCTGTTTCTAAAAATAATGCAGTTTGCAAAAACAGAAGGTTTGGTTTATAACACAAACAAAATTGTTACATTCTGAATGGGTTGTAAGTACCTGATTCTTTGCCTTTTTACTCATCCCTGCAAAAAAAAAAAAAAAAAATCTGCAAATCCATTTGCTAACCAGCTGTACCTCTGTGCAAAACAGATAACAACCTGTGCAAGCCAGGGTTTGCTGTGAATCGGTGCTGATAGGCCCGAGTCTCATAGCTTTTTTTAAATGCTAATGACAAGAAACATTTCGGAAGCCAAAACGCTCTTGTAGATCTGTCTTCCTCTATTATGACTGATATTTGCTTGTAAGTACATAGAACACTTGTTCCCTGCCCCTTATCTTGCGTGCTGCAGCATGCTGACCTACATACCATTCAGCACAATGTGATGCACAAACATCTTCTATATAATTTTTCATTTTCGACTTAAAAACAGTAGAGGCAAAATAGGATTGCTGCAAACCTTACAAAGAGATGGCATTATTTCCAAATAAAAATGTGCATTTTTCCAAAGAATTTATTTGTCTAGCAGCATGAAGTTCATACATAGCAAAGCCGGGAAAGGGGTGTTGAATGGCGATTAGGCAGGAAGGATTTAGGGAGGGAGACAAAATGCATCTTTTCTACTACCCGAGAATAATTAAGCTAACTTCCTTCTCAAAACAATTAAAAGTTCAGTTTTCTCTGAACCGTGTGTTTGCAGTGTCACGAAATGTGGCAGATATAATAATGCTGAAATATGTACAATAATAACAAAAGAATGAGGGGAGAAAGTGACACAGGGAGCTGTGGGAAGGGAAGAAAGAATCTATTCTCACACCTGCCATTGTCGGAACACTGCAAACCAAGTTATTTATCTTTTTAATTTCTTGCCACTCTGGCAGCCCCGTGGTGGGTCCTCCCCACCCCTGAAACGAGACTGGAGTTTCCAGCAAAACTGTGTAAAGCTGCAGTTGAGACCTTAAGCTTGGGGTTATCTGATAACCTCTCCTCCTTAATGCTCTGCAAGACCATTGTAATTGCAAAAACAGTTGAGCCACGTAAAAAGGAGGACTGTATTTCGAGGACAGCCACACAAAGGAGACCCAGCAGGGGCGCTGACAAGGTCAAAGGGCAAAGAGGGTGAACACCCCTCATTAAACTTGGAACACAGCTGAAGTCCCCACTCACACCTCCTTCCCTTCACCAACCGAAGAGGTGGCTTACAAATGCACTTAGGTTTAATTTTTAATGATAAGCTGTCTTTGTTTTCTGAGTTTGATGTGTCTAAAACAATTGGAAAATCCCCAAGTAAGATAAAAATGGCTTGGGTTGTGGCCTAAACGACCTCTTTCCTTGCACAAATTTACTTATTTGGCTTCCTACTTATTTTGAGGGGACTTGAGTAAGAGGGCTGCAACAAATACTTTCGCCACGATTATTGGATGCTGACAACAGGTTTTAAGCACGAATCACATTTCGGAATCATTATTTCTTGGCTTTGTAAAAGCAGAGCAACCTTGTGCAAAGAGTTAGCCGTTACTTGAATTTGACCAGCTAGAAGCTGCTTCTCCAATAACCCAGAGCATAGATAAAATTAATTTTCACACTTTTTGCAATTTTGTAGTTATTCCACTTAATTGTTTGCACCAGCCAAATTTACCCATCAGCTGCCAGACCCCTGCTTACTTGTGAGCAGTGTTAACCCGGCATTTTCCCATTTCTACGTGATATGGCGAGCAGAGCATTCTGCCGAGAGTCAGGGAGACCCACTGTTCTATCCTGGCTCCACCCCAAACTAGCTGTGTGACTTTGAGCAAGTCACTTGACCTCTCTGAACCTATTTATCTGGGGTTTGGAGTAGTTAAGTGATAAGAGCTCTTCTGGCTGTAAAATTCTACAATTGGCTCCCCATATATCCTTTTCATTTGGGACCACTTATCTCACCACTGTTGGCTCATGTTAACTGCTAAATGCCATAGAACAATTTTCTAAGTGCTTATTTCAGATGATATTGAAAGCTCCTGGAAAACCCTGTCTTTCGGCATTACTAGATATGTGTAAATGATAACCCGTTTCCATTTTACTATACATTGCTAATGGCAACGTTGTACCCCCACACACGCACACGAGCTCCATAGGTCTAACTTATTAATGGTCTATGCTAATGCAATTTCCAGAAAGTATACTGTTATTAAATTTTCTGGAATTTCAACACAGCAAAACAACGTATAACTGCTTGATAAATTACTCTGAATAGATTTAGTAATTTGTGTAAGGGTGGCTCTCATTTATGTAAGAAGCCTAAATCCATTTAGAGTTAATTTCTAATTTTCTTATATTTATGTCATTCAGAAATACACTGCTGGTCCAGGAGCAATCTTTCCAAAACCCAAGTGAACTATTAATTTTGTTTGGGTTAAAGCATAAAATGTTAGTGTACAGAATGTACAATTTGCCTGTTACTCTCCACAGTCTTTCCAAATACGGTCGATGAATTTTTTTTCTCATGTGACTGAGATTTCTCATAGCACCTCTGCTTTTTATCTTAAATACAAGAGGAAAGATAGATGGGTTTATTAAGGCACAGTTCTTAGCAAATATCAAATAACACAAAAATTTTCATGGGCCAAGCAAACTGCATTTGATACTGCTTTTAATGGTTTCGATGAAAATACAGTGCAAAATTCTGGGTGCCTTCACTTTTGACCTTCTTCTTACAAAATACACACAGATGAAGATGCTCCTTGCTCCTTGTCATCATTATTTTAAAAGAGTCACTTCCTAGTTGAATTCTGTCTGATACTGTCCAGGAACGGTAGGTAGAGCCGTTCATCCAGTTGGCAGCGCAGCCCGTGCTAAAACAAGGAGATAACAGTGAGCAGGATTCCCCCCCACAGAACGTGCAGATTATGAAATACAAGCATCGGGTAGAATTCCTACCGGGAGCGAAGAAAAGTGTTGAATCGTCAATGCAATGTTCTGGTAACATCTTTTGCTTTCGGCTTTAGCAGCCAGTTAATCACACATGCACGCACACACTCTCACACATGAATGTACACAAAACTCAGCAACACAGGCCAGGGACTTAAGAATGACTCACAAACACCAATTGATATGTCTGCCTGGGGATGATCTCTTTCGGAATGTGGAAAGTCCTCAAAGAAGTTGGAAAGGATATGAGGTGACTGATGTTTTTACTGGTTTTAATCAAATTTGTGCATTTATTCACTTTTTAACGTTTATTGAGTTTTTACTATGTGCCAAACAACGCATTTCGGCTAAGTTCGGTACAATTCATGACAAAAGTAAGATGCTCGAGAAAGATATCACTCTGGTTCCTAAAGCTTTTCATCACAAAATTTGCAAACCAAGTGAAGTGGATGAGATACTGTTAATAAAATATTTTAAATCTGATTTTTAAAATCAAAGAAAAATTAGAGATACTACCGTAACTATCTTTTTATGTCATCACTAGAATATTTCATAATCTTATCTCAGGCATTCTTTTGTAATAAACCGAATGTATGATCCGTTGCATTTGACTTTGAAGATGCAACTACTCTGGTAACCCTAGATGATCTGAAAGTAGATGACCCAAATCACTGTCAGGCTTAATCATCAACTGGGCATCTAGGCAGAGGCTGCCATTTGAGTGAGCGCAAAGGAAGCTAAGAAGAGTCCTGTCCCAAGCGAGGTATGGCCAAATAAATGCATTTGCTCATCATTTCAATTCGGCATCCTTGGGTCTGGAGATGGCACATCAGGAATCCTTGCCTACCCCTCCCGCGTGTATGGTGTGAAAGCTTCCTTCTCGGTTGTCTTGGCTATAACTAGAGGGACCATACATCCCATTTACTCAGGCCATCCCAGTTTACTCCTGTTATCCCAGCATAATTATTAATAGCTTCTATTCACGTGTTCAGAAAGGCCCTGGTTAAGGATGCTTCATGACACAAGTCTCCTAACCATAATACAAACAGTGATATGTGATACATACCCCAGAACTGCTACGTTAGAACAAATTCTAGTCCTGACCCAGCGCCGGAAATGGGCAGTCTGCAAAGTTACAGACACCTGCTAAAATGTATAAACCTCTTCCCCCATGCAATGGACACATTTTTTAAAGAAACAGGCTGAACAAGCTGCTCCGTCTGATTCATCGACATGACCTATAGGCCTATGGGCTGTTGGACCATAACTTTCCTCCGTAACCCGCTGAACTCGCTAAAACTTCTCAGGACTCAGCTAAGCTCTATTGCATTGTGCACAAAGCTTGACTCTGTTCTGAACTTCTTAAGAATAGAAAATTTATCTTGCCCACATTGGTGTCTCCTGATGACTTGAGCACTCAGCCTGATTTGTAAGACCCCGCAATGTTTGTTGAAATGCCTGGAACATCCAGTCAAACCACCTGGGTGGTTAACCTAATTCTTTACTTTCTTTCCAGCTATTTATCATCATGTAGATTCAAAGAAATCCAGAAAACAGACAAATGCCAGGCCTGTGCGTGTACGTGAGGATGGCTTGCCCAGGTGCACATGAAAGGAAGTAACATCCACTCAGACCACTGCTTCCCCACATAGTAACTTCTCAATCTATCTTCATGTTCTTTCCAAAGGCAAGTAATAGGCCACATTCTACAACCTAGACAGTCTAGAGGTAGGAGCCAGGTCTTCCCCAACAAGCCCATCAACAAAACAGTTGTTTCCACCTGGATCTCCCACACGAATTGAGTCAGAGTTCCAGACAGAATCTTGCTAAAGATATACCAGGATTTGATGCTCACTTGCATAGCATCTAAGGAAGTCTTGACTCCACAGAGACACCAGCCACAAGGATGGGAGAATAATAAGGAGGTAATGGAGGAGTTTAAAGTAATTTGTGCTCATTCTGTCTTTTTAAAAAGTGAAAGTTTGTCCACAAGCTCTCAGGAACTGCAGTATTTGAATAAATCCTCATCAGTTGTGCCAAAGCATTTTGCCCTCGGTTTTCATTCTCAAACTTTAATTTGTGATTTTCAAATTGTAACTTCAGCACATTTGTGATTTTTTTTGGAACACCCAAGCAGATTACACACATGTGGTGACTGTGCCTCGTGGAATGACTTTTGTGAACCTACCCCACGGGATGGGGTCAAAACTGTCGTATAATTTGGCGTCATCTGGTAAGAAAAAGATTCTCTACACATCCACCCACCTCTGAAAAGCCACAAACAAGCAAAGTGGATTTCAAGCTGGAAAGAAGGGATATAAAGAGTCCTGTAAGACTCCGCATTCGCACAACACGTTCTTTCGGAAGGTTTGAGTCTGGGATCTTTCTCCTTCCATCGGCCGACATAAAAGTTGTTACAGCAAGAAGTAGGGAACAAAGGAAGACTTTCATTTACAAAAGCAAGTCTAATGGCACAGTGTCTATTAGGAACTTTTATTTATGCCGCACCTGGCATTATTTTTAACTATCTGTGGGACAGAATTGCCGGTGCCAACTTCGACAATGAAATAGTGTGTTTCTGCATCCAACATATAAACTTTCATCATGTGCGTGTAAAGCCCAGGCTGCCGTCAGCAACATGGGTTCTGACTGAGGAACTCTGTGGAGGGGAGGCATGCCTGCCTTCTTCACAGGGGCTTTTGCAATGCAGGGGATCATCCCCGGGAGCTCTGGGCTGAGCCTTCTACAGTTTGTGTCAGCTCCCAACTGCAGTGCACAAATCTCAGTGCTTCCCCGTCTCCAGGTAAAATGGTCTCGGAAATAGCCTTGCAGACAGCAGATGGGTGCAGTCGAACTGAGGAAATGTTTTCATTCGGTGCATAATTCCTCCCAGTCAACGCAAGATTTTGGAGTTTTTCATTATCAAGTCTCTAACTTCCTCTAAAAGCGTTATCCTTCCTTTTTTAAATTTTTAACCAAAGAAAAAACAATCCAGGTACGTAGTTACGTCTTGCTCTGCTAAGGAGAGCAAGTCTAGTTGTTGGATTAACCTAGTTCAAGCACAGAGGGAAACACACACACAGGACTGAGACCGTGTTTCGTTCTCTTCCTTCATCAAACTTCCTCATAGATATAAAAAGAATCTTGGCCAAGATAATCTCAAATTTCCATTCCAACTCTCACATGAGTCCATGATGCTCTAAGAGGAGGCTGGCTTTGCTATCATGCACATTTTAGTCGGAAGTGAAATTTTTATTTCCAATGCATTTAAATGCTGATTATTAAGGGAAAAAAAGCTTGAACTAAGAAACCTGTAGATCCTGACCATCAGCCCCAGTAAATTTGTAGGTTCAATTAAATTATATTCTCCTCTGATCAAATGAATGCAGATAGAAAGCTAACCAGATATTCAGACCAAGTCTGGCAAAGCTATCCAGTGGCAAGTTATAGGCTTAATTTGTTCTTAAAGAAAAGGAGGTGCTGCATTTAATCCACACTATAGCCTCCCAGAGCTCGAAATGCAGATTGGGATTAACCCCTAGCCAATTCTAAATCACACACACACACACACACACACACACACACACACACACGAAACAAAACCATCTTTTGAAACATATGAAGTTTCAAGTCTTATGAAGTCTTAAGTCTTAAGTAAGACTCATTTCTGCCTAAATATGCCATTACCACAGAGTCCAGAATTTAACCATCATACTTGAGAACCCAAATATTAAAACTACAGCTTTTCCTTTGGATTTTCAAACTTTTAAAACCCAATTTACTCTCTCCTGCCAACAAGCCTGCAATTTAGAAAATTAGAATTATAAATTTGCTCCTCTTTCCTAAAATCCAAAGCTCTGTCTCTTCCTGCCCACCCTCCATCTCACCATGGAATGATTGCATATTGCCTGGCTTTCCGACTACAGCAGCCCCAACCAGATTAGCCAGGAGCAAAACTGAATTCACCATGTGACACTGAATTGCTGGAGTGCCCATAAAAGCTTGTTGCGGAGGAGAGTGTGAAGGAAACCGTCTGCAATTCCAAAAATTACTCCTCTGCCCTCAAAGGGTCAGCTTGCATAAGAGCTGCCCCCATCCACTTTGGGGTCATGCTTTCATTTATTCCCTCAGCTGAAAGTGGCCATTCCCTCCCAGTGGAGTTCAGGCGTTGCCTGGGTAGGTAGTCCACACTCTGAGCACGTGAAAGCTTTTCTTTGTCACTGGAGCTGTTAGCTACATTCTGAGTTTTCATGCACCACACACTTAGTTGAAGCTGGGAGGGAGTGGACAGAAAAGAAGTACACAGATGTAGAGCTAGCATTTACGTCCTATAGGGATGCCCTTGAAACTTGTTAAAAAATGTCAGTCAAGACATCTGGTCAGCTGTCCTAATCCATATTGGGGTTTTTAGGCTACTGTTATGCCCCAATATGCTTTGAACATTGCCAATATGCTTTCTCCACAGAAGCAGCAGTGTGTCCCCTTTGGTTTCTCAGTTCGTCCCCAGCACTGGTGTTTATAGTGTCACGTACCGAGCAAAATGAAAAACCACATACTGTATCTTGTGTGTCTGGCTAATGAAACGGGTCGGACAAACCTTGTGCAATCAGGGACGGGGGCCGATTGGCTTAGGCCGGGTCCATCTTGCAGACTGCAAAAGAATCAGCTGTCGCCGGTGCCATGCGGCAGATGGACAGTTTGCATCCGATTTCCAGTCAGGCGCCAAACCTTTTAGAAGCTTTGGCAGCCCGAGCGCCATCAGGCAGCAGCCTTTGATGTCCTGCAGATGGCTGTGGCGGCCATCTTGCCTTTCCTTCCTCAGAGGCCCACGTCTTACTTTCAGGCAGCATTCACTCTGGCCTAGGCCCATGGTCAGCCAGAAAGACAGATCCCCGGTCTGAGATGCTTGACACTAGTCAAGACCTTCCACCAGCTTCCACTTCTATGTGGATAGCAGCTAAAAAATACTTGTTCCTCTAAAAAAGTATAATACGCACACAGAGGCACCCCTGATCTGATTCTTCCCATTTCAGATTTCCTGAGGTAAACATGTCTCTTTACCTCTTTCCAGATCACTAGTCTAACCCCTAGACAATAACTTTCTTTTTCCCCAGTAACTGAGAGATTTTTTTTATATATACTTCTCAAAGCCTCCCACTCATGTCTACTTCTCCATAGATGACATAGGCACCCAGATGTTCCTTTAAAACAGAAAGAAGAAAGAAAGAAAGAGGGGCGCCTGGGTGGCACAGCGGTTAAGCTTCTGCCTTCGGCTCAGGGCGTGATCCCGGCATTGTGGGATCGAGCCCCACATCAGGCTCTTCCTCTATGAGCCTGCTTCTTCCTCTCCCACTCCCCCTGCTTGTGTTCCCTCTCTCGCTGGCTGTCTCTGTCTCTGTCAAATAAATAAATAAAATCTTAAAAATAAAAAAAAATTATTCAAAAAAAAAAGAAAGAAAGAAAAGAAAGAAAGGAAGGAAGGAAAGAAAGGATGGAGAGAGGAAAAAAAATGGAAGTATGGGCTCCTTCCTCCAGTTTTCCTGAGGTAAATCGTGTCTATTTTCTCCTCCCAGGTCACAAGTTTAGCCCCCAGACGACCTCAGACTTCCTCTTCCCCTGGCACTGCCACCCAAAGTGGCAGCAGTTGGGTGATTTCAGAATAATCAGGATTGCAAATTGGGAGGTTTTAAATTTGGTGTCCGTTTTAAGGCCCCTCAGAGCGCTGCTTCATCTGGGTCTGACTTGCCCTAAGCCCAAAAGCAGAACAAAGCACCGTCTTCATGGCGGTTGGACTAATCTGGTGCCATGAATAGCCCAGAGTAATCTGTTGAAAAGCTGAGCCTGGAGGTCTTCCAAGCGGAGCCCTTGCACATTTGGTAGGAACAGTTAGGAATTCTGACTGGCACCATTAGTCAGAACTCATGTCACTGCACCATAGAAGCAGGCGTGGGTCTCTCCTGCCCACAAGACCAACCTAGAATTTGCCACTTCCCTTCACACTCTCTTGATAGAGCAGGGCAGGCAAAGAAAAGTTTAGAGCAAGTGGCTGACAAAAATTAAAAACAAACTCAGTGAAAATAAATTCAATAATGTGTGATTTCCAGCCACTCAAAAGTAATAGAAATATTTGGTTAAAATATATAGATATAAATTGCCAATTAATGCAAACTGGTTAAAGCCAGTAAATGGAAAAAAATAAAAAGTTAATTAGAGCTTTTTGAAGCTTTGTTATATATACATCATTTGCAGGTGCTACAAAAGTGAAAAATAACCATTATAATTACTAGTATTCAAAGATTCATATTTTTCCCGTGTAATTTATTTAGGATTATCAGTTTCCTTGTAGTTATACAAAAGGCCTGTCAAGGTGTTTCCCACGTGTTTGGCTCGTGTGTGTTCCAAAAACAAGCCCAAACGCTGTTGTATTTCACCCAGTACAGGGAAGCTCTCTGAGTTAAAAAAAAAAAAAAAAAATAGGCCAAGTTTTACCTGGATCTCTATCTTGGTTAAATTATCTTACATATGTTTTAATTTTTTTTCTTGTTCTTTCTGTCTTTATCTTTCTCTCTCTCTCTTTGTTAAAATACATCTGTGTTTGTTGACTGCCCCAGATTATATCTAAGTGAGGAGTGGGTGTACTAGCACCTGGTATAGTATATGTAGCTTAACAATACATATCATTACATTATTTACAGCTCATTTTATGTTATTCAATAGTAAACTGCAAATTAACCCTTCAAGAACCAGTCGGAGAAAACGCTCCGGTAGGCAGGAGACATCCAGCGAAGCCTTCCCCCCGCCCCGACAGAATTGTTAGGAGTACATCTATAACTGTATTCATAAACAGGGAAGCGTGTTCATTACAGGAGGGATGCCCACCAGAGCCAGCTAATTCCTCTCTCAGGAAATCTGTTTCATAATGATATTCCTTACTACACCACACTTGTACTTATGCTGATAACACAGGTTATAAAAGGGACTTAGGACTGGAGTCAATTAATGTACTGGCTCTTTAACCTCCTTTATGAGAGTACATCAGGCACCGAAGGGACTCAATGTAATGCTGCTGGCAACAGAAAGACCCGAGCGATGCCATTTCATGCCGTCTCAGCCCTGTGTTCAGTTCACAGGGATCCGCATCCCGATCTGACCTCATTAGGCACTGATTCCACCGCAGTCCCGGCGCAAACACCCAGGGCGGAAGGTGGGTGAGTGTGGCTGCCGAGAAAGCACCTTTTTCCTCGCCGGATGAACGAGATCTTCACCCGAGCCGGCTCCAGGGTCCACGGCACCTGTTACTTGCTTGTCACGATCCACCGCATCTTCTAGATGATCGAGTTCTGCTGACGTTCACGTGTGGGGGGAACTGAGGCCCTGAGAGGCAGGAGCAGCTAGTCTGAAGTCACCCAGCTTGTTAGGAGCAGAGAGCCCAAGCGAGAGAATTCAGAATTCCCAGTTCCTAGAAGGGGGCTCCCCCCTAGCTCCTGGTGCTTTGTAAATACGAAAGGCAATCATTAATGAGCCGGTGTGAAAGACTGGACCCAGGGAAGGGAAAGGAATGGAAGTATAAATAAATTCTAAAAGAGAGAGGGTGCGCAGGAATTTAAAACTGGATTGCAACAGAGAAATTACAAGTTTCAAAGTAAGTTCTCTTCACTAATAAGAAATTTGGTTTCTCTTTTCTCCTCTAATTAGCATTAATGGGGAAATAAATGTATGTGTTGAACCAAAATTGAATGCATTCTTACTAATGTGCCGTTTTCTGAAAGAAGGATACAATATAATTTGAGGTGAGAAGGAACCCTCTGCCACTCTGCTATCCAAACACTGCCGCTAACCTTTGAAGAGCTCAACAATGTCTGTTCCTGAATTAATCAGTCTCAAGACTATCAGCAATTTAGCTACATTTTGTCGGTAATTAGCTTGATAAATTAAGATCTGCAAGAGAAAACATGGCACATCTTATTGTTCCGGAGGTTTTATGGTATTTTTCTAAAAACAGCAGCTTTCTTTAAAAACGTTCACTTCTCTTGCAAGGAGACAAACAACAAAACCCAAAGTTTGCTGAGTCTGGCTGCGACAACAGCCTCCCCCAGATCCAGTGGGCAAACTATCAAAGATGAGCCACTCATCATGCAAACTTCAAACGTGTGGTTTAAAATCACCTTCAAATCCTAGGACTGTAGGCAGTGGCTTCTAGATAGTGGGAAAGTATCCGTTCCGTTCCTTCATGTTCTCCTTTCTTTTCGATAATCATGGAACGAATGGGCTGGTGGAAATATATTATGAGAAATGGTAAAACATGGAGAGATGTTTCCTTGTTTATCCAAACGGCTCCCTGCGCATTAGGAGTGCAAAAATGACAAATTAGAAGCCGAGCTCTCTTTCATGAGAACTATCCACAAACAAGATGATTTCTTGGGGCTAAATTTCATTCAGGGAACAGTGAGAGTTATTTTAAATGACCGAAGCCATTTCAGAAGGGCAAAAGCATATCAACATGTCTGTGGGGTCAGAACTGCTAGCTCTCAAAGACTTGAAATGTTCCAAGAGGGCTGGAGATCCACTTCCCTCCCTTTCACAATGAATGGAAATGAGGAAAGGTAGCTTCTTCCAAAACATGCTAAAAATATAGCAATTACCCGATACAGATGTGCTGTTATAAACTCTTATTCCAAAGCATTCTGTTTCAGCCATGATTTCCATTGCAGAAAACTCTACTAATAGAAACATCCCGATTAATCTGAATTTGAGATATTTCATACAATGTATATTACCTTTCTGCTGCCTGCAACCTTCTGCCAGGTTTTTTTTTTTTTTCTTTTTAGGAGGTGCTTTGAGGAGACCATACCATGAGAACAATACACAGCTGCTGCTGTATAGAGATATCTAATTGTCAATATTGTGGAAATTCTACAGCTTATTACGTGCATTCAGTCTAATTCTGGGCAAATTGCCAGTCACTTCAGGGACAATCAAGTGAGCCACGTTACACGTGGTACAGCATCACAGCTTTAAGATACCCGGCTGTTTTGCCTCTGGCCAGAGAATGTTTGTACCAGTGCTACCGAGTGAAGGGGGGTAACTACAAATAAAATAAAATTTGTATTTTTTCAAGTGGGCTGCATTTCAAGCCCAGATGTTAGTAATGAAAGATTCAATTTAAGGATTTAAATTACAAATAAATAAAGTATGAAACAGATGTGATTTTTAAGGAAGTTCAAATTATCCAGGAAGAAAAATATCTCTGTGCATGACAAAGTAATAGGGATTGTCTTGAAGAGTCTGTTGAAACCAATCTGCTAAGCGCAATTCACCCTGAGGACAGGATTGGTTTGGAATGGGAAGGACTGGTGGAGCTTGTCATTAAACAAAAATTGTGTTTAATAAAACTTTATAACCGTGATTAATCCTATGAGGCCCTAAAGGAGTTTGCAGTTTCTGATAAACACATTTTCCTTGTTTGCAATGGTAATGATATTTTGAAGTGAATGGAATAAGAACAAAAAACTCTGAGGGTAGGAAAAGGAGGATTTGGCAGGTACCACCTAGGCAGACATCACAGGGATAAGTAAGAAACAGGTCCACCTGTTAGGAGACTGCCTTGATGTGCGTTCGACACGTGTGCACAAAGGTAGGTGCAAATATTACCAAGAATCCAAGTTATTGAGCAGGCAGTAATGGGGCACATCTTTATTTATACAGACAAGCTAATAAGCCTTTTTTTTTTTCTCTAAGCTGATCATTAGGTTTGCCTATCAGAAGGATGACAGTGATTTAAGACACAGTGTCTCATATTCGGAGAATATTCCTTAAGGATGAAATCAGAAGGGACGGCCCAGAGTTGTGCTGTCCAGTATAGCAGCCACTAGTCAAATGCGGCTATTTAAATTAAAATTAATTTAATTTAAATTTTTCCATTTTCCATCACATAGCTACATTTCAGGTACTTAATGGCCACATGTGGCCAGTGGCTACCTTACTGGACAGTGGAGATAAAGAACATTGCCACCACCGCAGAAAGTCCTAGAGGACAGTGTCAGAACAATGCAGCAAGATTAGATTTGGATATCAGGAGATAGGGTCTGACACTGAGTTCTCGTCATTGTTGCCATGGGACCTGGTCCTCTTTGGTTCTCCCTCGTCTTTATCATCCTGAATCTCACGCACACCTGGGTGTGTGGACACGCACATACACACATACACACATACGCTCATACTCGAACAAGGCTGACACCAGCAACCATTACAGTAAGCTTCGTGAGGCCCCGAGGAAAAGTCAGCACCCGAGCCCGGCTGGGCTAAGCCGACCTCACCTGCTGGTCAGTTATCTCTAACAGGAAACTGAGGACAAACACCTGCAGCATCAGGTTCTCACTGTGCAGGCGTTCCCCGGGGGTCAGAGCGCCAACGACCAAACCTCGGCTAATGAAGAGCCCACAAAACCAAACAATGTCGTGACGACTCGGTTGTGGGGAAATGGAAACAGCAAATCGAGAGGGCTTTCACAGGAGAACCAATTCAGCAAAAAAGAGAAAAATAAGTGTGATTCCTTTAACACATAAGCTCTAACAATCGGGTTGGGTCTGTGATGGAAATCTTGTCTCTGGGCATCTCCCCTCATGCCAGCTGAGCATCCTTGGAGTGCCAGCTCGCACACAAACCCACCCTGGAAGCACAGCACAGCTTCTTTGAGCGCAGGGCATGAACCCTCTGCCACATGAACTTTTTCTGACTCCTTGGAACTGCCAGCAGCCATTTCACTCGGATCCTGGCTGTGACGGAAGCCGTACTGCCTCCCTGGCATCAGATGGAAAATGTCATTTTATGAAAACTCGAAACTCAAAATCTTTTGAAAGTCAAACCCCTTCAGTATGTGCCAGACTATTGAAAGACTTTTATAGGGTCTTCGTAGTCCAGGAGGACGCCCGAAATGTGTATCTTTTCCGCAGCGGTGAAGCAGGTGTGTTTCTGTCAGCTCTCACCCAGCCTTCCCCTCATTCTCTGTTTATTGGAGGACTTTGTTTCATAAAGTCACACATAGTTCCCCCTTTAAGAGATTTTGGTAATATGGATATGAAAAGAATCCTAACTTATTGGAGTTAGATGGGACCTCAGAGAGGGTCGACAACGGAGTTCGTAACTCGGGGTCTCCAGACAACTTGGAGGTTCATGACTGGGCTGCAGGAAGCATATGACTCTGTGTATAAAACTGTGTGTACAGGCACATTTCTGAGAAGTTCATAGCTTTTATCAAACCATCAAAGACCAAAGAAATGGTCTGATCCTGCCCATTTAAAGTAAGAAGACTGAGGCTCAAAGAAATGAAGTAACTTTGAAAAAGTCACACCAGCTAGTTTGACTCAAGTCAGACTGGAAACTGTTCACGAGAGTCTTAATCAACTGTTATTTCCACTATAAGAGACCACAGAGCAATTTTTCTTGTTGCCTGTCATTAATTCACATGCCAAAGTTAATTCAAAATCCTTGGATCTTGCTGTAAGTAAAGAAAGCCAAAAAAATCGCCCTGGAGGATTTCAAGGAAAGGCTCAATTGAAGGTGTGCTGTGTTCTGTGTTTCTACAATCTAGACTCTCAAATACTTCCTTATATTGAAGGAAATTTGGTAAATTTAATGTTGCTTAGCAAAACTTAGCCAGAAAGAAGACCCCACCACTGGTTATTTCATAGAAGGGTAATATTTGTTTCATTTTCTAATGAACTCATTTACCGGGTTTTGCTACATGCTTTGGATTTTCAATTGAGATAAGCATATGGATAATTAGAAAATGCATGGGTGTTAACATTACTTGCTTACCAACAATTTTCAAGAACTTGAAGAGAAAAAAAATATTTGTTATTAAGCAAAGCTTTCAAGAAACTTGATGTATATTTAATTATTTCTTCCACAACATAATGGTTAAGGACCCAAATTCAAAGCAAAATGACTTGGACTTAATCCTGGCCCCACGGTTCACCATCACAGAAGCTCTGTGGTCCTGGAGAAGAGCCTCTCTGAACCTCAGCTGTCTCATCTGTGCAATGGAAATAACAATAGGAAATAATAATTCTAGAATTGTTATAAGGGGTTATTGTAAAACAATAAACTCAAAGACTCCACTCCATGTATGGCACAGAGAAAATGCTCAGGAACATTAGCTCGTGATTACAGCAAATTTTAGATGCCCAAGGTCAGATATTTTTAAAGTATAATAAGATCAACAAACCCATTATAGTGGGTTGAATGATGGCCCCCAAAATTATGCATCCCACATTGTAATCCTCAGAACCTGTGAATGTGGCCTTATTTGTCAAAAAGATGCTTGCTGAAGTAATTAAGTTAAAGACCTTGAGAGAAGATCATCTTGGATTAGTTGGGTGGGCCCTAAATACAATGACAGGTGTCCTTATCAGAGACATACAGAGAGGAGACACACAGAGGAAGAGGAGAAGACCAGGTCAGGATGGAGGCAGAGATTGGAGTCACGCGGCCACAAGCCAGGGTAACACCTGGAGCCTCCAGAAGCTCGAGGTGGTGGGAAGGATTGTCCACTAGAGCCTTAGGAGGGAGTGCAGGTCAGCCGGCAGCTTAATTTCAGTCTTCTGGTCTCCATATATTTCTTTTGTTTTAAGCCCCCAAATCAGTGGAATTTGCTAGAACAACCAAAGGAAACTAATACAGTCGCTATGCCTTAACTGCAATTATGTTGCAGTTATTATTGATAGTATTATTGATACATGGTTACAGAGTCTGCAACAATATAAAATTGGGATGATTTTTAAGCAGGCTTCACAAATAATAAAATGCTTGATTTAAACCTAACAAAACTGGCAAAAAAATTAATGAGGGCTTCAGTTTTCTCGGGGATTTCCCTGACTTCTAGGTCTACCTTCTCTGAGGCTGCCCCAAAGTTGCTGCAGTCTGCAGAGAGCCTGGGGTTACCTCTGAAACCCACTGTCTCCTCTCCCCGAGACCTCTTATCTTATCCTACCTACGAGAGAACAGAACCCGATACCTCACCTGGTTTCACGACAAAAAAGGGAAGCAACACTGTCGGGCAAGCTCAGGAATTAACCTGGCACCCAAATTAAAGCAGCGAGGCTGAGGACAGGGTGGCCCAACAAAGGCATGGACTGATTCCTACAAATGGAATTTTTCTTCTGCCTCTTTGGAGGGTTCGGAATAATCACATGAGAGTAGGACTCAGAAGGAAAACAAAATAAAACAATTCTATTTCCCTTTATTGACGTAGGTTAAACAACCATCTCTTCAAGAATGTTTCTGTGCCCATAAAATGGCACGGCCCAATCAGTCCTCAGCAATGCCAGGGGACATCTTTTCCGGGAAAATGAGCAAGCCAGATTTGTCACCTGCCTCAGTGGCCAAATATTATCAAATGTATGACCAATCAGATCATGTCAGTGCCCATCCCCCAGCTTCTGAATTCTGTGCTCCCAGGTTGCCTGTTATTACTTAACTGTCTCCAGGATGACCCTTCCCTTGAAGGAGCTGCTTCACCTCGCGTGCCAAAGCCGGAAGCTTCTGGGGGTTCCCAAGAGCTGCTCCCCTGACTGCCATCTCCCACCCACTCACCAGTCAGTAGCCAGTCACGTGCCCCATGTCACGGAACATCTTTCAGCTTGGGCCTGTGTTAGTAACGCTGAGTGTCAGATGGCCATGAAGTCATGTTCCTGAATCTGCCCATACATCTAATCACCCTCATAGACTCTCCATTATTTTAACAGAGATAGACATGATGGATAGAAAGATAGATACTCAGATTTGATAATATCAAATATGTGTCCTCTGGGAGTAGACTTTATTCCTTGAAGCAGACAAAAGACTAGGGAACAAGGCAATGGATTAAGCCAAGGAACTCCGGGGCCAAAAGGAGCTTAAGTAAAATAATAATAATAATAATAAATAGATGGATTGTGTTATGTGGCTTATAAACTACCTGTGAGAAACATTCCAAAAGAAGCATTCAGATCATTCTGGACAGTGACAGCACCCCCAGCATTCGGATGTTTTTGCTGCTGTTTGTTAAAATGGTCTGTTTCCTCACTCCGCAGCCACATGTTGTACGTGAGGCACGACGTTAACATCCGGGCCAAATATATATGCCATTCTGAGGAAGAATGGATTTGATGAAGTCTCTTTAAAAGCCTTCTCCTTCTGTCGTTAAAAAACAAACAAACAAACAAACAAAAAATAAAAAACTGAAACTTCTCAGTCTTTCTTGCTTCTTGGTCAATAAGAACCATGTGATTTCAAATCAGGAAGAAAATTGCCAGTAGGTCCAAAATAGTAGGGGAAAGAGAGAAGGGTAAGAAAGGGGGGAAAAGCCTCCTCTGAGAGAGCAGCAGATGGAGGAAATCAAGTACCAGTTGGAGAGAAGACGGCAGAAGAGAAGCAACACTGGAAAAAGTCAAGAGTCATGGTTTCAAATCCTGAGGTTCTGTCCCACTCATTTGTTCAAGTCCGGGAGCCTTCCTTAGCCTACTTTCCTCACCTGCACAGGGGGCATAATACTCATTCTTGGGGCGGTAAGGATCAACTGAGATAAGATAGGTAAAAATATTTCGTGAGCTGTAAGCACCAGAAAATGTTTGATTCTTTGCAGGTGTGATCAACAAGAATTAGCAACATCTGAGGATTTGAGGCTGTCCCCGCCCCCACGCCAACAGCACCCCCTGCCTGACAGCAGCCCCCTCCTGTTGTTCCCTTCTTCTGTCCTGCCCCAGCACCTCTGCGACACCCTCCAAGGAGTCCCTCTTCCCTAACTGGCTCTTTGGGCTTTTCTGAGGCGAATTAAGAGGAGGGGAAGAAGACAAGAAAAGCAAAAAGAAAAAAAAAAGAGAAGGGGAGAAAAATGGCTAAAGACAATTTACATATGAAAGTGCTGGGGGCCAGGTAGACTTGGTGCACTTCCGACAAAGGGGAATTTTTAAAAGTAATTCAACAGGAGAGGGGCTGGAGTCATTGCAATGTTGAGAGAGTTGATTGAAGGGAAAGGAGTTGCTGTAGATTTGTATTTCAATCCTATCACAGATTTCCAAAATCCAAATAGAGAAGAGAATTCCTTTCTAATTACTTTTGGCTTTGAAAATATGATTCTTGAACAAGATGCAGCTTCCAGCCTGAGCCATATGGGACATTGGTTTTATAAGGATTATAAACTCTTGCTGGTTGGACTGAGGAGTTTAAACTTATCAAGATATAAACCTGAAGTTATTTTATTTTTCTACTAACTGCTACCAAGTGTGCTCTGCCAGATCACCTAAATTTTCTGTAGATGAGTGGTCATCCTGTGTGATACCTCAGCCTGATTCCATAACTTTTTAGTCACTTTCAGTGATAAAATGGTCCCGTGTGAGTTACAAGACATCGTCCTTAGTGCTTAAGAACTTGTATTCAATTCAGACTTCCCCATCCCTGGGCGGTAGCACTGTGGCTCTGTGGTATGTAGGGAATATGATCTGCTCTCTCTTTCCCATACCTCCTTCTTCCCTATGGTTATTCCTTTCGTGTTCCAAAGGAAGGAGGAACAGAAAAGGGTTATTTCCTAATGTGACAGCACTGTCCAGGTGGCTGCCTTTTTTGTTGAGTAAAAGCACTGCTCCCTTACATGAACACCCCTTTATCCTGGGTTTGGTGCCTGATCTCTCTCATGATCCTAATACCTAATAAGGCAGTTAGTGGTCTCCGCTGGCCCCACAAGGAGAGAATCCATCCCTGCTATTCCCCCTGCTTTGGCGGTTCCTTGAGAGATGCAACCAAATACATCACGGACCCCCGTCAGCTGCTCTCTAATGTGTGAGTGTCTCTACCCCATACTGGAGAGGTCTCCCAAAACCCAGCAGTCCCTAATCTCATCCAGCCCCCAGATTTTCAGCTCTACAGCTTGGGGACATGAGGGTCCATCTTCAGTTTGGGAACTCAGGAAGGCAACTTGTTCCCCCTTCTCACCAGAACCATTACGTGATCTCTCCCCGTGCTTCTCCCCCACTCAGCTGGCACTGGGGCAGATCCAGAGGTTCGACAGACAACTAACCAAGTAACAAGGTGCTAGTGTCCCTTACTCTCTCAGCTTCTGAAAAGAAGACCAGCTAAGTACTGCCCACAGGGGAGGAAAGATGAGCCAGCCTCTTCAGTAAAGTGTGTTGGTTAGCATGAACTCTGACGCAAGACTCTCTGGGGACCAGTCCTAACTTTATCATTTACTCGCTGGGTATGCTGGTTATTATTCTATTTTTCTATCAGCAACAAATCCATTTTTTTCATCCTGCTCTCTGGCGCCCCATGAACTTGGTCTAGTAGTCTACAAACTACATTTGCAGACTCTTGCCAGGAGGCCTACCAATTTACAGATTGTAAGGAAAGAGGAAGGGAGACTTAACCCTCCCGCTTCCTGCTGCTGTCTACATCACTCCAGCAGCAGAGGACTGCTATGGCTCCAACCGAATTCTTCAGCACTCGTGGCATCAGGCGTATCACACCCTCTCAGCAATGCTAGTAGCAGCCATGCTAGTGCCCCCCCTTTCATAATGAGTACCAGATGGCTTTGCTCTTTTGTCTGCCTGAGTACCAACCAAGCCTTCCCACCTGCATGGTTGGCTGTGCCCCCACCAGGGCTCAGAGCACCATCCAGCCATGTCTCCCACAGAGGTCTGAACACCAGGCCCTCAAAATCCCCTTCCAAGACTTAATCACTTGCCCTGCAGAATTTCCTCCTCCAAACTCCCAGTTTCTGGTAACACTTCCCCTTCCCTCTCTAGGAACGGCTGAGTCCTACTCCCAGAGATTCTTAATTAATTGGTCTTAGTTATGGCCTGGGATCAGGATTTTTAAACACACTATCATGCATCCAAGGTAAAGAACCATTGCAATAAGCCATTTTACAAATAATGAGAAAAGTTTTATGCAGATGCATCCACATCTTATCACACTAGTTCTCTAAGACCATCAGCACATTTGCAAAAATGTTGTTCACAGGTAAGGTGGAAGCAAGGATGGCTGTGTAATTAATTCTTAAAGTCAGAAGGTAGTTATTGAAATTCCACATGCCTGGCACTATATTGGGTACTGCTCAGGACACAAAGAAGTGAAAGACATGGTCTTTGAACATCAGATAACTTTAATTTAGTCAGAGAAGTCAAGACTAATACTTGTGGAAAAAGAAACTATACAGAGACATAAGACAGTAATTGGCATGAAAACCAAAATACAACAGAGATAGTTCAGTTTAGTGTAAAAATAATCCTCCTGGGGCTCCTGGCTGGCTCAGTCAGTGGAGCATGACACTCTTGATCTTGGGGTCATGAGTTCGAGTCCCATTTTGGGGCTAGAGATTACACTTTAAAAAATGTTTAAAAACAAAAACACGGAAACAATCCTCTCTCTTTCAAATCTCACCAAAGCAAGTGAACACACTTACCTCCACCTACAGGACTCAGATCCTCTCCATCAGAATCATGAGGGTCATATCTATTTTAAGATTCTCAAGCTCCACCCCAATGTCTCTGACTCAGACGAGCCTAGCAATCGCATTTTAACTCTCCAAATGATCTCAGTAGAGCTGGTTTCCAACCATACATAAGAAAAAACTCCATCCCAGTACTCCATCCCATTTTTCTAGCAAGCAGTGCCCTGGCTCTGGGATCCAAGCATCCAGCCTCCTACTCCACGGCCACCTGTCCTTGCCTGAGCTTCTTAGCTCCTTGTTACAAATTATCTTCAGTATCAAACTGCTCCTTCAAGACTTGATCAAGAACTCTGCATGGATTCCAATTCTAATTTCTGTTCTCACCTAATTATTGCTGACATTGGATTCTACCAAGCCCACCAACTCCCAGGGCCTTTTCCAATATGTCTTACCTGCCCACCCCCAGCCTTACCTCCATGCTCCTGGTATGTCTCTGAAGCTCACAGCAAGGCTCCTTCATGACATATGGGCTAACCCCATCTGAGTTTCTGGAAAGTGGAGTTTACTCTATAACTTGCAATTTGAAACAGAGTAAAACTAATTGACTATCACTGCAACCAAAACCTATAACCTTAGATTCATCAATTGAGAGCTTTGAACTAATCAGCTGAAAGCAGGAATGCATATTCAGTTTCAGAAATTACCAAATTATACCTACTCCCTATTGGAAAGGAAAGTAGAAAGAGCTAATGGGCTTTGTGCAGTTCTGAGTAATACTACTACCTATGTGTGACAGTTTATGGTTCACAAAACTTTTCATATGTCTTGACTCTCTTGACCCCTTTAACAACTTTCTAAGGGAGGCCATGATGTCATTTTCATACCCACTTTATGACTGGGATACTGAGGCCCTAAGGCCAGCTTTGGAAGACTATGACCCTCCGGAAGACTCTTTGGTCATTGACTAGCATTCGTCAGGGTCCATATAAGTCTACAGAAGGAATAAGGAGCACCAAGCACATGTCAGACATTTTACACATATTATCCTTCTCCTCACCCCACTGGCTTTCCCACTGTTTCTCCAATGCACCAGATACCTCCTACCTCAAGACTGTTACCCTTGCTGGTCTCTCTGCCTGGGATGAGCTCCCTCCATCTACCCACAGGACTGGATCCCTTCTTTACTTCCTTCCAGGCTTTAGTCAAATATTTCCTTCTCTGTGAACCCTTTCTTGACCAACCTACTTAAAATTCCAATTCCTCACCACCAATCGCTATCCCTTTACTGCTGTTTTTACTCCATGGTACATATCACCATTTGACACAATATTCATGTTCTTTATTGTCTGTCTCTCTGATGATAGCGTATAAACCTCGTGAGCACAGATTCTTATCTGCTTTGTTCACCGCACAAAGTAGGCAGTCAATAAACCTTTGTCAGATACGTTATATCATCTAAGCCTTCAGCATCCCTGCAAGATAAATGTTATTAGTTCTACTTTAGAGATGAGGAAACTAAGACAAAGAGAGTTTAAGTGATTTTTCCTAAGTCTAGAGTTGCCATATTTAGCAAATTAAAACATAGACTGCCCAGCTATATCTGAATAACAGAAAACCAAAAAATAAAGTTTTTTTTTAATGTAAGTATGTCCCATGTAATATTTAGGGCATATCTTAGAGTAAAAATCTGAAAATTTATCTGAAATTCAAATTTAATTGGGCGTCTTGTATTTTATCTGGCAGCCTTACTTAAATCACACAAGTAAGAGACAGCACTGGGAATCTCACCCAAGTATCTTTGACCACAAAGCCCTGCCACCATCTCTCATTCTGAAAAAAGAGGTCAGACAAAGACGGATGTAGCTATCCCCACAGAGACGACTGATGAAGAAAGCGCCTTGACATGCCTTGCCAAAAGTTTCGGTCATAGTCTCTGATACGGCTATATCTACTCAGTGGGGAAAAGCCCGCTTCATTCTCCGGGGCTGTCAGTCTTATAGCTTTCATAAGCATTAAATTAATTTAAAAATCTAGAGCCTCTCAATGGAATTACAGTCCTCTAATTCAGTTGCCTGTTACTTATTCTGTATTAATAATCCCATTCTATGACCAGCCATTGGATATAGAGGAGTTGATCTCATAAAATTTTAAAGTAAACCTGTTTCATTCCCAGGAGGACCCAATGTGACAGAACCTATTACAGAAGATTGACAAGAAAATATTTGGGTAGCCAGGACATTCACTAGAGCAGCATAAGATATTTAAATGATTTACTTGGAGTGAGGTGATACTTCTAAGAAAAGCATGGCTGGCATAAAGAAACTTTTTTCCTGTGGATAAGATAGCCCTCAACCAATCACGTAGGGAAACTAACAAAATCTAATAGTGCTTAGCTTCATCATCCCTCATGTAGATTTTCATTAGTAAATATTTTTCCTCACCATTACCAGATATCATCATTTCCTAAGTATGAAGCTTATTTTAAGCATGAAGCATTTGGAATCTCAGAAAGAGCAAAATTTAGATACCATGATCTTTTGAAGAATTTTAGGGTCCCAGGGTGTTTGTGGGTCTTTCCTATGTAGACTTGGCTCTAACTGATGTGCTTAATAAATCACAAAACTCTACACAGACCCAACTGAGCTAGGATTGATGCACAAAGGACCTTGGGAAGGCATTCTTCATGTCAAGCAGAGGGTGGGGTGGCCTGTAAGGCACCTCCTGGAGAATTAATCACATCTTGGTCTTTTTATGAGCCCAAGAATTTGTTCCACAGATGCTAGTTTACTGTGAAGACATTTAAGTTATTCCTCAAGGTAAATTACAAGTTCAGAACCTCTTGTGAACTATAGTTTATTAATTCTCAGAACATTCTGGTAGCATATAAAAGGTGTAGTCTAGCATACATTTTCTCAACTTCTTCCAAAACATGTGCATGCACAGGTCCACACACACACACACACACACACACGCACACACACACACCATTTATACACAAAACCCAGACTGGTCAATCTAAACCCTCATCCCCCTCCTCAGGGTGATTATTTGGGGATGGACATGAGACCAGAAATAGACCAATCAGAGCCTTTCCTTGAGATTATCTAATTGATGCTAGCAAGGGAGGCCTCTTGCCTCTTAGACCTCAGAGCTAGAACAATATACGCCCAAGGCTGATGATAATTATAATTTCTTGCCATAGGAAGATACTGTCCGCCACAGGAAAGAATGAAACCAAGCAAAGACAGGCTGCACAGAGACAGAGGGTCCTAACAAAATGAAGTCCCCTAGTCCAGTCCCAGGCTCCAAAGCTGTCCATTTCTTCCTCAAGCTTTTGCTTCAGACTCCATAAGCTGGCCCAGAATCCTTCCAATAAAGCCTTTTTTCCTTTAACGTAAGCTATTTTGACCTGAGTTTCTCTCACTTGCCACCAGTGGGATCCAGATTTATATATAAGGAGAAAATACTATTTCCATTTTATAAATAAGAAAAATTAAAGCACCACAGGTTATCTGGCTTAACCATAACTGTAAATATAACATTAGACTTTGAAATTGCTGCTATCCATCTGAAAACTAATACTTGCAACACACCTCTCCTATAGCAGTGACTTTCAGTCCTTTACAATTCACTGTAAAAAAAATTCACTTTACACTGTGGTCCAGTATATACTTATGTGTGTGTATGAAACAAAAATTTCACATAATACTTACCCTTATTAAATGTGATGCACTCTTTTATTCTCTGTTCTATTTCATTTTTTCAAATGCTGTTTGTGACCCACTAAATTGATTTCACCTCCTACTAAGCTGATTTCCCAACCCACTAGTGGATCCAAAATTGTAACTGTTTAAAAAAATTATACTATAGCCTTTTTCACAATATATTGCTAATTAAATAATCTTTCTCCCCACTGTAAATTTCCCTTAGGTGAAACTCTAGAATATGTAGATTAACTTGTATATTCATTTTGACTTCAGCATATGTAAATTCCAAGTCATTCCTACTAGGAATGATTAGAAAAAGAGAATATTGGGGGATGGAAGGAGAAGGAGGGAAGGCAGTAGAACCAAAGAGCAGGTTTTTGCCATCAAGCCACCAGAGAGAAAGGGAGAGGGTTTATATAATGCCAGCGTGGCTTTAAGTCATCCCCTACATCTCTCCATCTCATCACAAGCTTAATTCAAATCAGAGTTCTTGGTTTTCCCTCCTCTTCCTTCTCCTCTAGTCTTCTGGTCTCACTATGGCACCACCATTGACCAAAGTGTTCAAACCAAAAGACCATTCTCCAAACTAAGCTCTGACTTCAATATATCGCAAGTCCAACCAGCACTTCCATCGAGAGCACTCAAATTAGACCACATCATTGTTCACTTGGACTTCTATGATAGCCTCCTAATCCTCATCCAAAATCCGCTCATTCCCCCACAGTGCAGTCTCCATAGAGCTGCCAGAGTGATCTTTTAAAAATCTGAATCAGATCACGTCACTCCTCACTTAAATTCCTCCAACATCTTCTCCTTCATATTTAGAACAAAATCCAAACATCTTCCCATGATTTCCTTTCATGTCTCCAAACTCATGCTTCCTCAGTTCTTTACCTCATCAGGCTCCTGCCATCTTGCCATTAAACACACCACAGTCTTTCCTACCTCAGGACTTTTGTACTCCCTGTTCCTTTCAGCTAAAACATCCTTTCCCCAGATCTTCTCACTTCTTTTAGGTCTTTGCTCAAATTTTATGTCTTCAAAGAAGCCCTCCTAAGGTAGTTCCTGCCTCCTAGCATTCATTCTCTATTCTCTTCCCCTGTCTTATTTTCCTGCATTGAACCCACCTCTACCTTAAATTATAATATTTGTTTATTTGTTTAAGGTCTGCCTCCCTCACTAGAATGTAACTTCCAGGAAGGCAGGTGTTAACCGCTGACTCCCTGAAGAGACCATCAAAATGAGCTGTTGACCAAGCAAAGCCAAGTTTACTGCTTGCACCAAAGGAATCCAATGCCTTGACAAGTCTTACTAGCATCTCAGAAAGGAGAAGTGAAAAGCAGGTATTTTAAATTTGGGGAGTTTCATTTAAGACAATATTTCAATGCAGGTACCCTGATTGGAATGGAGTAAAGTTCGTGATAGAAGAATTTAGGATTGGTGGGCTCAGTGGACAAGGATTTTGAAGAGACCCTTGAAGAGTAGACAGTATTTGATAAGCTAATCAAGTATTATTCTGAGAAAGAGCTGTTATTATCCTGATGAGACCTGATTGACTAACCTGTTATTCTGACAGGAAAAAAAATGGATTTCCACAAGTTCCTAAAACAATAAAATTATAATAGTTTCCCTTTATATGCAGGAGACACGTTCCAAGACCCCAGGTGGATGCCTGAAATTGTGGATAGTACTGAATCCTAAACATACTATGTTTTTCCTATACATACATATGTATGACAAAGTTTAATTTATAAATTAGGCACAGAAGATATTAACAATAATAACTAATAATAAAATAGAATGATTATAACAACCTACAGTAATAACAGTTACATGAATGTGGTTTCTCTTTCAAAATATTTTATCATACTATTCCCACCCTTCTCCTTCCTGTCATGATGTGAGATGCTTACGTGAGGAGATGAAGTAAGGTGCATGACGCAGGCCACATGACTTCACGTAAGGCTACTATCGACTTTCCAGTCATAAGTTAGAAGGAGGATTATCTGCTTCTGGATAAAACTGATTGAAACCGCAGAAAGGAAAACCATGGATAAGGGACTACTGTATTCACAAATTCATTTTCTGGACAAAAATTTTCTGGGATAGTAAAGTCATCCTTTTTTAAAAAAAATATTTATTTGTTTGAGAGGAGAGAGAGAGAAAGAGGGCACAAGGGGAGGGGTAAAGGGACAGAATCTCAAGTAGACTCCCCCTGAGCATGGAGCCCTGGTGAGGGGTGCAGTTCAACCTCATGACCCTGAGACGATGATCTGAGCTGAAATCAAGAGTTAGACACTTAACCAACTAAGGCACCCAGGCACCCCAGATAGAAAAGCCATCTTAATGCAGTCTTATTTCTTAATCTTATTAAGCTGTACAGCCATATATGATTTTATGTATAGAAATCTCTTTTATCTGAGTTAATAACATAAAGTGCTTAGAACTGTGCCTGGCACTTAGAACCATGCCTAGGCACTCCACTAACGTCTACTGCTTTTGTTCTGTGGTTATGGAAAGTTTCTTTCAGGTGCACAATAAATGTTCGTTGAATCAGTTAATTAATTATTACGGTTGGAAGGATAGAAACAGAGCTAAATCAAATATGAGGGACAGAAGTCCTTGATGATATGTCCTGCTATCTCCTTACGGGCTCTGGCTTGACGTTATTATGGGCAAAGGTACTGGGAAGAATGTCAGACAAATTCTCTGCTGCAATGAACTAAGTGGATTAAATGAAGTCTCCCCAGTAGTGTCTCCACATCAAGCATCCTTGTGCTGTGGACCACGGTGGGACCTCATGAAGGAATCAGAAGTTAAAAATATAAAATGGCAAAATTGTTGAACTTTCAGATGGAAGATCAGACACACTATAATTGGGCCCTTCCATGCATCTACAACAAAGCAAACAACTTCCCATTTGTCTCATTGAAACTGCAGGGGAAGAGAGATTCCGAAAGTTTTCTATTAAGCAAAGATGGTGAATGGAAATTGATTTTGCAGTAATAATAATGTAAGATGTGCAAAATGCTACACATAGTGTCAAGTATAATTTTTCATAGTTGAAAATAAGACTCTCATACCAATATAAAGTGAGCATCTGTCAAAGATTTATTAACTCATTAATGAGGGAGGCAGTAAGAAGGTAAATCCAGTCCAGAGAGCATTTTGAGGAATGGGGTATTTATAGGCATTTAAAAAGAAATGTTAGAATTAGATTGCAAGGTTAAACACAAAACGGATGAATGTTCCACAGGACAATAAAAACCATAACCTTTAGGGTCATGGTTGCTCCTGGACGGAAATGATTTGCACCCTCTGCCCTACGAGCTCTACAAGCTAAGGCACAACTTCAGAGTTTGAGCCCTTAATTAGTAGTAAACAACAAAGTCAAGCAAAGGCACACCCCCAAGATAATTAATTATTCTTCAGTGGCCTTGTTAGACAACACTACTACATGGCATTGAAAGACATGCCTGATTTCCACGCTTCAGAGAATTTTTCATAACAATATTCTCTTTACTTCATGTGCTTTTTTTTTTCATGAGTTTCATTTCCATAGATTCCATTACTTTCCATAGCTTTCACAGATTCTCTCTGCCTGGATCACCACCTCTATCATGCCCATAACATGTTACGGCAGAACACACCATAACAGAGAAGTTTTTTTTATTTGTTGAGTGTTTGTTTGTTTGTTTGTTTGTTTGTTTGAATATCAACCCCATCATTGAAAAAGATCATTGGACTTGGTGTTTGTCTCCTTCTTCAGACTGCAGGCTCCTCAAGGCTAGTACCTGGTCAGTTCAAAAACATCAGCATGGCCTCTGCTGTACATTTCTACTCTCTAGTGACGCCTGATACGTACAGGGAACACGCTCAATGATGATGCCTAGACAAATGAATGAATGTAATTAAAGAAAAAAAGTTGTTATCCTTAATCAGGAAAAAGTTACAAAGTTACATAACAGTAGAATACATAAGTCCAGGTCATGAAGGAGTTTTATACGACAAAGGTCATGAAGGAGTTTTATACGACAAAGGTGCAATTCTGCTGGCTTTTAGGACAAACAGAAGTTAGCTATGAGGAAAAGGCTTTGGGGTAAAGCAAAGTTTGTTGCAATCAGCATTTCACCCAGACGACACTCTTTTCTTCTACCTAAAATGACTGCGTTCTGTAAAATCCCAACCACCACACTTAGGGATGGGTCTTAAAAGAGTGCTGCATTCAAGAGGGGATGCTCCTGGTTTCTGGGGGGTTTTCTGTCATTAAGGAATTTTCCCAGTAACTGTAAAGAAGAGAAATTATAATAGAATGGTGTGTTTGTTATATTTTTCTTTTTTTATTATAATAATATTTTTTATTATATTATGTTAGTCACTGTACAGTACATCCCTGGTTTTTGATGTAAAGTTCGATGATTCATTAGTTGCTTATAACACCCAGTGCACCATGCAATACGTGCCCTCCTTACTACCCATCATCAGCCTATCCCATTCCCCCACCCCCTCCACTCTGAAGACCTCAAGTTTGTTTCTCAGAGTCCATAGTCTCTCATGCTTCATTCCCCCTTCTGATTACCCCCCCTTTCTTCATCCCTTTCTTCTCCTACCGATCTTCCTAGAAAGACAATTATCATATGGTTTCTCTCATCTATGGAACATAAGAACTAGGAAAATCGGTTGTTATATTTTTCTTATGTTTTATTTAAGAATTTGAAATGGCTTCATATAAAAGATATAGAAAAAGGTCATTTTTTTTTGGTCGAAAAAATTTCACAAAGAAAGGAAAATAGGTACCTTCACCAGAAACCTAGCCTTGAGCATCCTGGTAGCCAAAGCAAGAGAGAAAATTTAACAACTTGCATAAATCTTATTTTCTAATAAGCGAAAATACTAGAAGTTTTTCATTAACACTGAGTTATACAAAGAATTTACTTTGCAAACTCTTGTATGGGGACACTAGAGAGCCAAAGTCTTCAACACAAGTTTTACAAAAGATGAATTTATGCTCTTCATATTTCTATGTTTCTGGTATTATTGCTTATTAAAAGCCAAGTCTACATTATAAAATCATATATAGGCAATATATCCAGATATGTAGCATTTGGTTGGTTGAACCACAGATAAAGGTATAACTTAGAGAATTTGCAGAAATGAAGCTGGAAAATCCTTTGGTTTTCAGATATCAATCATCTGATCTGCACTTTGACCAAAGCTATGTAAGCAGCCAATTCAAGACTGAGATATAAATGTTAAAAGGGCGGAGGTCAGCCTACTAATCTTTGTATTCTCTGTGCCCTGCATGATGCCTGGCACATAACAGGGACTCAAGAAGTACTTGACTGAACCGTTCTCTGTAATGGAAAACAGCCAGAGGGCCACGAAGTAGCAGAGATGGCCTTGAAGAAAGGACTCCCGTCCAGATCTGAGCAGGAGAAGGGTCTCCTCTCTGCCTGCGTCAGTGAATATAATACATGTCTTCAAGTTCGGGACTCACTGCAGTTATGCAATGATACTTTTATCCATACCTTTAGTAATACGTGTAAGTTGAAGTTCAAAACCTCCACACAGCTTTTCCCTTATTAGGGGTTTAGTTCTTGTAAACAAATCCTTTGCTGTTCTAGAAAAGTGATTTAAAAATATATATATTTTTTTTTCTTTAGCTCTACATGGGAGTCCAATGGATGCTCTTATGGTATTCTAACACCCTAATCAGTGGAATGAGGAATGAGGGCTCACAGCACTGGGGTTCTCATGCAGGCAACCATGGTAACATCAAGATCAAGGTGACTCCAGTGACCCATTTCAAAAAATGATATGCCAGACAATCAAAACCATTGTCCGGGGGGCCTCCTATGCTTTCCCTAGTCCAACCAACCCTGTACATGTGCACAAGTCTGATTTTCTGGAAATACCCTTTGATCATGCTGCCCCTTTGCTCAAAAACATTCCCTGTTGGGGAAGAGAAAAACCCCACAAGTGAGTTGAGAACAGGAAGACAATGAGGACGTCCCTCAAGGACCATCCCACCGTTGGGTCTGTGCCCTGATTAAGTTAGGATCTGCTAAGACCCTGGACCACAGATTGATGGGCCAAGCCCTTTGGGACAATGAATCGTGGTTTTGGAAAACATATACTGTTGTGTGTCTTCCTGCTTTATCTTTTTCTCAAACATTCTGGAGGGGCAGAAAAGGCAGGATCTTCCTGAGAGTGTATCAGCTCGAGGAACACACCAATGATGAAAATGCTGTCCATTTGTAGAGCATTACAGTTTCATATATAGTCAGCACCCCACCTTGTGGATTCTAACACAGAAATCTAAAGCAGTACTTCTCAAACTATCCCTGGTAATGAACCACTTTATTCTTCTGTTTCCAATCCATCCCAGACCAGCAGTTTTGTAAAATAAGGAATTATTTTTTGGTTTCATTTTTATAATAAAGATGTACAAAATATAAGCCCCCACTTTTTATTACTATATTCAACAGATCAAAAGATATCCTCAAATTGCTTTAAAAGCTTCCAAGTATTTTCTGTCAAAATCTGGACTTGTTGTATACCAGTAACATTCAAGAGCTGGCACCAGTCAGGTAACTACTCTGAATAGCACTGGTCTAAAAAGTGTGCTGGAAATCCTGTTAGGACAACAGACAAATTCCCTTTCTCTTCCATTCTGGGCACTATTCTTGAGAAAAAGTCATACATGCAAGAAACACAAAATTCCTAATGACTTTTTTGGGGGGGGATAAGAACATATCAATAAATCACATGGGTTTTATGGACATAAATCCAGCTTCACATCATGTCAGTTTCACTGACCTGTATCTATCACTGCATTGTCAAGGAAAGGCCTGTCCTTGGGAAACAGGTGATTTGGTCTCCAGGGATGTATTAACAGATAATTTTGATGACCATACTAGCAATCTGAGAGAGTGGGAACTTATTTAAGAATGGCACGTGCTTAGATCTAAGACAATTCCCAAAACAAAAGTGTCCATCCATTCCAAACAGAAGTCATCCTCCACTTCCCCTCCTGCTTTGAGTCTGTGACAGTCTGGCCATTTCAAGGTTCATACCCTGAGTGGGAAATTTTTACATCCCCATCCATACCAAAGGTTATCCACACTGTTCAGCGTATTTTCTTTTCCTTCAGCAGGTGGAAGAGCCTGGGCATGCTTCCTAAGCCCTTATTTTCTTCTAACACGCATTGGAACAACTTTCCTCTGTTTACCCAACTGTTTTCTCTTCTTCTTGGACTAGTTTCATTCCTCCTTGCAGTTAGGTATGGCCTCGGGACCGAGTTCTGGATTACAGTGGGTAGAAGAAATGCATGGCACACCTCCCAGCCTGCCTCCTAGAAACCTCCCATGCCTGGTCCTTCATACTCTTTTCCTCCCCCAGCAACCTTGGGAGCACACATGCTGAAGCTGCAGGAGCCACAGACTGGAGGAGCCAGGGTCCCTGAATCAGGGCTTGGAGGACACCCTCCCCAATCAGGAACACTTCCTCTAGACATGAAATGAGAGTGAAATCCAACATGGGGTTATGCCATTGAGATTTGGTGGTTTGTGTATTACAGCGGCTGATGTCACCTTCATTAATAAGCCTGCATAATCAGAGATATTAACTATTTTTCTTCATCCTTGTGCAAGGTTGGCTGGTGAATTAGAATGTCTTTATGTATCAACTCTTGTCATGATCCATTCTATGGGCCTGCTCTCTATCTATTCACTCATTCAGAATTATCTATTGAGCACCCACTGTGTGTCTTCATTGGGTATAATATCATATCCAAGGGTCCCTTAAAATGAGACCCAAGAGGAGCAATTCTTCAAATTCAGTTTTAAAGTGCCTCAGTTTCAAGCTGTAATTATAAAGCAGAATGTACTTTTAGACTCTTAAATGCCCACTCTCTTCCCCAGACCTACCCACCAACACCATCACCCCTGTGTTCCTGTATGTCAAAGCAGAGGAAGAGTTCAGGCTGTATGATTTTAAAGGAAGAAAACACAAAGTTCCCCAAGAGGGTCCTCGTTCACCCTCAATTCGGATCAAGAATTTCACAAGGACTTCAACCTGGGAGGATATCGCTTCCCATGGTCCTGGTGATAACAGAGAGACACAGGGAGGGAGAATGGCTTTTCCTTGTGAAATGAGAGATTTTGGTTCTTTTTTTAGGTAATCCCCTCTTCTGGGCCCTCAGGGGACTCTCACGGAACACCAGAATTATTTGATAAGGCTGGCTGGCTTCTCCTTAATGTGTCAGGGCACTGAGGCGGAGCTTAGTTCAGAGGGGCCCGGAGTTTGACTGCATACGTGAGTATGCCATTCCAACTTCTAGGCTTGGATGGAATTTACCTGTGTTCTTTACTCCAGATTCAACTCCCCAGCCCGCAAGCTCCACCCCCGTCAAGTCTCATCATGCATGTGCCTCTCAGCTGCGTTCTCTGCAGTCTCCGCAAAAAGTTTAATCGTTCTGGATGAACCTTCCCACACAGCTGAGCAGTTCCCGCACACACCGTCAGATCCGCTCACTTGAAATGGAAAGTTGGGATTTGCAAATCTATTTTGATTTGATTTTTCCTAAGTAAAAAATTAAGCTTAGATGAATATAACTCAGTATATTTTATTCTTTCCCGCTCCTCACATCCAACCTGTGGTCCTATTTCTCCAAGGAAAGATTCGTTTATCATTCCACTGTCCCACCCAGACTACTCCCTTCTTCGCTGTTTATAAAAACACTGCTGGGAAATTAAAACAAGAAATGCTTATGCACTGAAGCATATCCGAGCTGAGGCAAATGACGTTGTTTTAAGTGATAATTGGAAACTTGGAGCTGAGTAGTGTGTTGTGCGAGCGCCATAGAAATGGTTAATTACGACGGTGGAGACGATGGAGCCATCCACTGACCTGTCAGAAAGAAACGCAAGAAAACCTTCAGTCTGCAGACCGCAGACCCAGCTCGGGGACCAATGCTCGCTCTGAATATGGCTTTCAGGACACTTCCAATCACCCTCCATCTGCAGGATGTCAGCCCCCAAGGCCAGAACTATCTATTTTTCACATTTGATTTGGGCTGGGACCTGGGGCTGAAAGCAGATCTCACTCCCCCTTCTCCTCACTCCCCTCCCCTGCGCCTCTGTAGCTCTGTTATTCCTCTGTTAATATCTCATCAACATTGGGCAGGTGCTTCCTGTACAGGGGTTCTTCATTAACAAGTTGTCAGTGGGACAGAGAGTCAGAGCCCCACTGCTAAAGGAAACTGGCATGAGAGCGGCGGGAAGAGGCCTGAAAACATCCTGCTCCACGACTACACTTTCTATTGGGTCTGTGCTCTCCCCAGCAAACTGAAATTTGGATTCACCTATCTGACTTCCGAAAACTTTCCTGGAACTTCCTCCTTAAGCAAACATTTGTTCTTGAATTAAATCTATTTTTATGCTCAATGTAATATCTGAATCAGCAGTTTTTAAATACTCAATATATCTTTAAATGCCAACAGACAACAAGTATAGCAGGTGTTTAATTGTGGTTTAAAGATCCACATTGTTCACATTTTACAATCACAATTAAAATTAAGCAGTAACACCAAAGGAGTTCCGGTATACAGCAATAATACTTACCCGTATAGTGAAATTGATAAGGATCCAGATATAATGATGCCCATTGTAGTAACCCTGTGGTGACTGATTGCTATTCTGCTGTTAGCAAACAACCAAGAAATACTTTATTTTTTCAGAATTATCAATTTGTTTCTAGGGTATGTGAACAATGGAAACCTTAAGGGAGAGCGCAATAGTTAGTGAGGTATTAAAACAGTTATATAACTAATAAAAACACTAAATCAACTTAGATATGCAGCAGTGTGTCATTTCCATTTTAATAAAAAAGTACATTATTCTCTTCCCGAAATTACAAAATTTTATTTTTTTTTTTACTCTGTGCCAACATATTTGGAAAGTAAAAAAGTCATAAATCTACAGCTTCTGGAATTGTCATTTATGTGATTCTCTAGTCCTTAAAAAAGATAGAATAAAAACAGGCATTTTCATAAAACGATCGATTTGAAAAATTATTTGCATTCACTGCTTGCGATTTTTTTCTTGGGGAGGTGGGAAGGGGGAGCAAGGGGACTTATAAATAAAGCACACGTGATTTTTCTAGCATCCCTGTATGCTGAGCATTAAAATCTCTAGATGTGCCCGCTCAAAAGGCAGTGTGCAGAGATGCTTTGTCAGGAGAAGGCTTCACGTTCTGTGCCGTGTGGCCCACATGGTGACACAGGCCAGGCAATGGGTCAGACTCCTGATTGACGAGATCCAGGTACTGGCCAGATGGGGGACAACTGGGTAATGCGCGCATTTTTCTTCTCTGAAAAAACAGAGGCAGGTTTATCAACAGGGGCCACAGGATGGTTTCCAAGCACCCTTGAAAATTCCCGTGAGTTTATTGCCTGGGTTGCTAGTGAATACCCTCCCACGGGGAAGAGCCAAAGCAGCTCTTGAAGAATCTAGATGTATAGAATCTTAGAACTGCAAGATCATTTGAGAGGACCTGCAGAGAAAAAGGTCAGAACTGGAAAGGACCTTTGAATCCGTCCAGGGCACTGAGTCGCCTTTTTTCACCAAAGTACCCTGGAGCAATGGTCTTTGCCTTGCCTGCACATTAGTATCCCACAGAGAACTTTTAAATATTATATATATTTATATATATGTGTATATATATGTATATATGTATGTTGATGCTTCACTCTGGGCCAGTTAAAACCAAATCCCTAAGGACAGGGCCTGGGTAAGTCTAACACATGAATGCACATCACCAAAAAATTTGGGGGTGGATCCCTTTGCCTTAAAATTTGTGCACATTTTGCAATTTGATTCAATAAAGCATTTTTGTTTTTTTAATTAATTATATAGGTTTCCTTTTCCCTAAATATTCAGGTACAATCAATGAACCAGGAAAATGTGCCATATTCCCCCTGTGACTTGCCCTACACCTGAGAGTGTTAAGAATGCCAGAAAAGTAAGGATCTGACTTATTGCATAAACGAAGAAACTGAGGCTCAGAGAAGTAAAGTCCTTTGGGATTTCTGACGATACTCTACCATCTGCTCGTTTATACCATATGTAAAGGGCAAATTAGTGATGAAATACTCTGGATTCCATTCAAAAGAACATAAGGAAATATGAAGTGGCTGGAAAGTCTGATAAGAGAACACGCTAACAATGGCAGTTAAGATTTACTGAGCCCCTGCTAAATATCAGAAATTTGCATATTCATGCATTCATTCAACAAATTTTATTGAATATTTTTATAGGAATAGCACTGATCTAGCCATCTGGGGATACCACAGATATCAACATGAGACGTGAGCCCTGATTTCTTGGAACTTCAGGCTCCTGGGGGAAACCAGCATTCACCAAGAGTCATAGTAATAAGATAATAAGAAATAAGTAGTAAGAAATAACTAAGACTTGTGATAAGTGCTCTGAAAGGAATTTGGTTTCATGAGAACAACAAAGAAAGATGATCTATGGAGGAGACTCAGGAAAGAAAGGGACACCTGAGCTGAGAGAAAATAGGGCAAATAGGAGTTCATCAAATGGTGGGGGATGAGAGGGTGAGGAAAGAGCATCCCTCAAAGAGAAAACAGCATGTGCAAGGGTCCTGTGGTGAGAAAAGTCAAAGCTGGAACAGAAGCAGACTGGAGGGGCAGGCTAAGGCCAGACATTTATTAGATCTACTCTTTGTAACCATCTTACATGGAGGGTGTTTTGGACTCCATTTTATATGTGAGAAAACCAAGGCCCAGAGTTTACATAACATAATCCAGGGCCATATCACTAGTAAGCGGCTGAGTGGAAATCAAGCATATCTGCGTCCCTGGATTATCCCATTTTATGCTCTGCTACTGCTCATAAATGCTCCGAGTAGACAAAGGATCTTGAAAGGTTGCCTATTATGACTCCATGTTGGTAATGTGTCCCCTCTGCATCACATAAGCACCACGCTCAGGAGCTCAGACTGCAGAGTGGGCCAGTGTTGAATGGAATGCAAGAGAATGAGCCAGAGTCAAAGAGCAGTGAAACAGAGAACTGCTATAGAAGAGCTAAGACGGCCAGTGCAATCCTAAAATCTCCGTGGAATTTTCATACTGTCACAGATATCTCCTTTGAGGTATCATTATGATATTTTTAGCCTCACTTAACAAAAAACTCAACTTTCAATGGTTTAAGCAATGAAGATAGTCTATTATTTCACATAACACAAGCACCAAAGGAGGATGGCTCCAGGGTTGGTTCATTCAGAGACTCAGAGAAACCGTCAAGGACCAACTTTATTCAGCCCTATTTCCCTTAGCTTATTTAGTTTCCTCAGTGAGCTTCCACAAGAAAGTTGGTCACAAGCAAGTTGCCAAGGCTTCGGTTTCACCTGCAGGCAGGACAACCACCAGCCAGAAAACGCCATTTCTTCCTGAGGTTTCCTCTTTCAGAGTGAGGAAACATTTTCCCAGTGTCTCTGCACTAACAGACTTCTCCTCGGGTCTCCGTAGCCCAGACTGGGTCACGTGCCCACCCCACACCATTAACAGTCTAGGACAATGAGAAGACCACACGTGGCTTAGACTAATCAGGATTTGCCCCCAAAGTGGGGATAGTATCACCTGAAGGCAATTATATGAACAAACCTGGAGTTCTGTTAACAAAATGTAGGGGAGCTTAGTCAAGGTAATCAATAGCACAGTTTCCACTCTGCTCGGCTTGTTCAGAAGAAGTCCCACCTTCTGGGCATCGGGTTCATCGATGGTGTTCCCAATCAACTCACTGTGGTAAAAATAAAGCAATAAAAATCGGGTAGGAAGAAGACAATTCAACTTTGCATCCTGGATCTCTCCATGTGAGAGGAAGAGAAAAAGACGAAATCCTAGGCAGTGGCCAACTGTGGCAACTGTGAAGAAGTCATCAAACCTGCAGGTGTATCCCGAGTCCACGTTAACCAGCCACACATGAGGGTCAGCCACACATTTGGGCCAGCCAGCCCTAAACCCAAGGACGGAGTTCAGATTATCTTGAGAGTCCATTATCAATCAGTGGGATGAAAATCACAGTGCAATCATTTGGCAAGTCTTTCTCTCTGCTTCCATCTCAGGGGACCAGGGCGAGCTATAAACATTAATTAGGAAAGATCCGTGGCCCTCCTGAGATGAGAGCAGGGCTGGAATCACAACTGCCCATCACAATTAGCTCAGAGGACAAAGACGCAGGCCAACTAGCACCTTTCCTGAGGTTCAGGGGCAAATGCCATTGAGACTGAACAACGAGTGAGTGACTCACAACCACTTTCAGACACTAAAAAAAAAGAAAAGTCACATGCATCTGAGTTGCAAACAGGACCCCCAGCAAACCTGTAGTCAGGGTTTTTGTGTAATGTCACATCCCCCGTGCTCTTGCAGACATCTCCTTTCACACTCACTNTCTTTTTGGGGAAAATTTTTTAAAAAAAAAAAAAAAAAAAAAAGCTACTCATCTATAGTGCAACATGAAATAAAAGTAAAAGCAAGGGTTTAGGGGTCAGATGTTGGGTAGAATATCTCCTCTCCTCCTTCCTGGCTGTGTGACCTACTTGGTGTCTCCAAGCCTCCACTTCCTCCTCTGGTGGGGTTGTGAGGATGGAGTGAGAGAATAACACACACGGTAAGTACTCAATAACCACCAGGCTGTGTGAGAGCGGAGGAGTCATGCCGTAAACAGCACACTAACGAGCAGCATCAGACAGCCGCGGGACCCGTGGGAAGAAAATAAATGCTCAGGAAACAAGGATCCTAGGATCAGCAGATCACAGAGACAAAAGAGGCCTCAAGAAAACATAGAAGTGCTTTCTCATACTACACTCTAGGCATCGTGGAATCTTCTTGTTCCCCAGAAATTTAGGGAGGCTGACATCCCTAGAAAACTTTTATAGGTTCATTCTATGCTTGCAATATTGTAAACAAGCCCTTGAATCCCACAATGTGACATTTCTCACCATTATCACTCTTTAAGTCTCCATTCATGCACCCAACACACATTTATTGGGTATGTACAATGGGCCAATAGCTGTAGAGGTGAGTTTAGGGTCCCATGCCTGGCATTTTACCTACTTAACAGTGACCCTAAAGATTAACTACTACTGACCCCATTTAAATGTGAGACCATCAGAAAGCCTGGGTGTATCTCAAAACCACAGCTGGTGAGTTTTATAGATCTGATTTGAATCCCAGTCTATCAACGTGTTGCCACAAAATTGCTGCAAACCAACCACCCCAAACACCAGCAGATTAAACTTACATTCATTTATTCTTAGGAATCTGCAGGTCAGCAAAGGGCCATTTGATCCAGGCTGGGCTTGATTCAGGGTGACTCTGCTCCCAGTGTCTACCATCTTTCTGGGCACATCAGGCTATCTTGGACATATTGTTCTCATGAGCATGGCAGACACCCAGAAGGGCAAATCAGCTGTGCAAGCACCTTTCAAACTTGGTTGCATCTTCTATGCTGAACTCCACTGGCCAAAGAAAGCTACATGGACAAACCCAGGGAAGTCAGAGGAATATACTCTAGTTTTTAGTGACTGGAACTGCCAAGTCATATGGTAAAAGGATGAAGAATTGGGGTCATTCGGGTCATCCACAAAAGTCTGAGTCTGATTTCCAAGCCTGCACACTTTCCTCCATCCTGCCAGCCTCCTAACATAAGCAAATAAATACAATACCCTGTAAATCTCCAATAGAAATACATGGACGATGCTGGGGAAGTATGGTGGGAGGGGCATGTCGCAGCCCAGGGAGGCAGAGAAAAGGTACAGCAAACAGTGACTGCTGAAAGAATATAAGGATGTGCCAATGTCTCCTGACTGAGACATTGCCTCAGCAAGCCCGTCATGGTGGGGGGAGCCTGGGGAATGGAAGAGGCTTTGGATGACTCAGATTAAACTAGGACACAAGCCACCGCTAGAACTGAAAGTCTCTGTGGTTTGCCTAAGCCAGGCACCAGCTCACTGGAGAGATGGACGTTATGATCAGTTAAACAATTTCATCAAACTTCACACTGTAACCCTTGGGCAAAACCAGAAATAATAATTCACTGGTAGGAGTTAAACAGCTAGAGGTGGACCCAAAACTTTGACAGAAGAGTGGCATCCAGTGGCCAAGGGTTAATTTGCAATGAGCCCCAGCTGCAGGCCCGCAGATGCGGCAGTTGCTGGCTAACCACACCCCAGGGGAGGGTGAGCAGACCACAAAGGGTGGCAGACACCAGCCCGGGGCCTGCGAAGGAGAAGACACAGCCAACGACAAAGACAGAGAGGGTCACCCTCCTCCCGGAAGAACACAGCAAGCTTCTGAGTTCCCTTCACTCAGGGCGTTCCATTTTTTGGTTAGGGAGATCCATCTAAGACATGTGGTGTAATTAGGGAACAACACGACAACCACTGAGTCTTGAATGACGTGACGCTGATGCCAATTGCTGTGATGCCTCAGGACAGTGGTTCTCAAAGTGGACAGGCAGCATCAGCATCCCCGGAGAACTGACTAGAAGGAAGTTCTCCACTCCAACCCCAGGTCTCCTGAATCAGAAGCTCTGACGGAGGAGCCCTGCCATCTGTGTTTCCACGAGCGCTCCAGGTGGTTCTGAGAACCACTGTGTCAGAGCACGAGGGAGAGGCTCCCTAGAGGAGGTCCAGCTTCAGCTTGACCTTGAAGAAACTGGATAATGGGAGAGACTGTGTCAATCAACCCAGACGGCAGAGCAGCAGGCATGAGAGTGACCCACATAAGGACCACGTAGATGGACAGAAACAAGACTAACTCTGACGCGCCTGGGCGGCTCAGCCAGTTAAGCACCCGCCTTCGGCTCGGGTTATGATCCCGGGGTCCTAGGATCCAGCCCCGAGTCTGGCTTCCCTGCTCAGCAGGGAGTCTGCTTCTCCTGCTCCCTCTGACCCTCCCCCCCCATCTCCACCCTCACCCCTGCTCGTGCTTTCACTTGTTTGCATGCTCTTTCTCTCTCAAATGAATAAATAAAAAATGTTTTTTAAAAAAGATAACTAGACTGAGTGCACTCAGTGTGTGATTTTAGAAAATCTTGAAAACTGGGCACAAAAATGTGTGGACTTCCTGCAATGCAAGATGAAAGATTTTTACCCTAGAGAGTGAAAAGGGCAGGAAGAACAACAACTCACCCGAGTATATCCTCCAAAAGTGGCACCTTCTTTTGAAACAACATTAAAAGGACATAGTGTGAAAGCAAGAGCCAGCGGTCAATAAGCAACTCAAACATCGGAGGTCAGACAATGAGACCCAGAAGGAAGTCAAAGATGTCACCTCTGTTTAGTGCCCTTCCCTTGGCCTCACCCCATCTCCTGTCCCGCCACACCTCCTCCCCACCATGGCGACAACTGTGGGCAAAAAGATTTAAAGAAAAGGAAGCAAGGCAGCAATGTAAAGACCCGTTTGAAAGTGTGAGAAGCATCCTGGTTTTACAGGAAGCCTCTTAACTACCTTTTGAGAAACTGCTGATCATCTTATGGGGATTAGGACCTGAATTTTTTGTCTTAATTAATTTAAATATAAATTTAAGTTGTCACATGAGGCTGGTGGCTACCATATTGGACAGTGTAATTCTAGATCACTGAAAAATTATGAAAACTTCCCAATTCCTTCTTAAGGATACCCTATACCTGACCCCAAAATGTGATAATGTGAGCACAAAAGATTATAAGCCAATCTTACTTATATATAAGTAAAAAAAAAAACTTAGTAAAATAAAATTTATATTATCCAGACCATTATTTTAAATATGCATGCACACACATACATACCTTGACCAACTTAAAATTATTTCAATATTTGCAGAAGTTTATTAATGTGATTCATTGCATTAATAGTTTAAAAAGAAAAGATGATCTTAATAAATACCAATAAGATAGTAATAAAACTCAATAATGCCTGATTTTTTTTTAAGATTTTATTTATTTATTTGAGAGAGAAAGAGAGCATGGGGGTGGGAGCGGCAGAGGGAGAGGGAGAAGCAGACTCCCTGCTGAGCAGGGAGCCTAACAGTGGGCTCTATCCCAGGACCCCGAGATCATGACCTGAGCCAAAGGACAGATACTTAACCGACTGGGCCACCCAGGCGCCCCAATACCTGATTTTTTAGAAAGAAAAAACTCTTAATAAATCAGGAATAGAAGGCTATTTCTTTAATACTACAAGTAGCTATCAAAAATAGACTATAAGCACCTTATTCCTAATGACAAAACACTAGAAGCAGTCCATTAAAGAACAAGAAAAATATGTTTCCAATGACTGTCATTGTTTTGTCAGTGTTTGCCAATGTTATACAAGAGGAAAATGAAATGATATAAATATTTGGAAGAAAGAAATCTAAGATCATTATTTGCAGATGATTTCATTGCTACTTCAAAAACCAAATAATAATAATAACAATTAGAAAAAATATGGAACATTAGCAACATTCTCAAGCAGGGCAAATTTAATAATATTCCCCTTCCCTACCCCCAGTTTTTGGAACCATGAGAATAAAGATCTGCCTAATCTCATTCATCACTTTATTTTTAGCACCTAGTAGAGTCTGTGGAATTTGGGAAATATGATAAATATTTGTTGAATTTATTTATTTATTTATTTATCTATCTATCTATTGACTAAAAAGCCTGGAATTTCTGAACATTGGATGTTATCATTTACACACAGAACTAGTTTTTGAACTATATTTGGTAGAATCCCAGTAATCTGGACTGTTATGCCAGCAATTGCCACTGAGGGCCAGTAGGAAAGGCATAAGGGAGCTTGGCATGAAGCAAGCCCCTCTGACTCTCACCTAATTTTTTTATGTTATGGTACTATGTAAAAATATATTTGCCAACACTGAGGTTATTCTGTTTTCTAAAGAAATAATTTTAATTGCCAGCTAGGACTCTGAATATGATCACAAACAAGCTGTATCTTATATACTAAAATGTAAATTTAATTACGTCACAACTTGTACCTCAACTCCTGGACTCATTAAACTTCTTAGGTTACCAATGTAGATTTTATCTCTGATTTCTCAGAATAGTTCGGTGTGTTTTTCCTTTCATTGCTGTAAAACAAAACATACCACCCATACATCAAACCCATAAAAAAGGACTGTTTTGCAAGTGGCGCACCCTCTCACACTTCACCATGAGATTTGACTCTAGAAAGGTACAAGGCTATTAAAGACTTACTTTCTCTTGTAGCTAGAAACCATATCCGGGGTTATAAATCAAATTTTAACTAACTAAAAAGAATTTAAATCATACAGAATACATTCTCTGACCATAACAGAATTAAACTATAAATTAATAACAGGAGAATAACAGAAAAATTTGCACATACTTAGAAATTAAACAGTACACTTCTAATCCATGGGTAAAAGCCAAAAATTTCCCAAGGGAAATTAGAAAATATTTTATTCATTTAAAAGATTTTATTTGCTTATTTGACGCAGAGAGAGAGCACGAGAGCACCAGCAGGGAAGAGGGCAGAGGCAGAGGGAGAAACAGACTCCCCACTGAGCAGGAAGCCCGATACAGAACTCCATTCCAGGACCCTGGGATCATGACCTGAGCCAAAGGCAGATACTTAACCAACAGAGCCACGCAGGTGCCCCTAGAAAATATTTTAAGCATAACAAAATTTTCAGAGAGAAATTCATAGTATTAAATTCTCACGTTAAAGAATTCTCAAGCCTCCACCTCAAGAAACTAGAAAAGGAAGGGCACAATAAGACTGATTTAAGCAGAAAAATGAAACAAGATAAGAGCAGAAGTCAACAGAGCAGAAGTCAAGCAGAAAAACAACAGAGAAAATGGATGAAACAAACTCAGATGAAATTAACCTATTCTTTGCAAACCACAAACTACCAAAACTCATCCAAAATAAAATAGATGACCCAAAGAGTTCCAAAAATATTTAATAAATTTTAGTTTAAAACCTTCTGGGAAAAAGAAATTTCCAGGCCTAGATGGTTTCACTGACAAATTCCACCAAGAAGTTAAAGGGAAAATGACACCAATCCTACATATTCCCTTCCAGAAAATACAAATAGACAGAACACTTCACAACTAATTTTACAAGTCCAGTACTAGTCTTATACCAAAACCAAGCAAAGACATTTCAAGAAAACAAAACTACACCCCAGTATCCCTCATGAAAATAGGTAGAAAAATCCTTGACAAAATATTAGCAAATCCAACAATTTATAAAAAGAGTAATACAACACAACCAAGGGGTTTATCCTGGGAAAGTAAGACTAGTTTAATATTTAAAAATCAATATAATTCACTATATTTGCAGCCTAAAAAAAGAAACATGTGGTATATAAATAGATGCAAAAAAAGATTCGCAAAATATAAGATACATTCATGACATCCTAAAATCTCTCAGCAAACTAGTAATAGAAGGGAAGTTCCTCAAAATTATAAAGGGCATCTATAAAAAAAATCTGCAGCTCACATCAAATTTAATAGGGCAAGACTGCATGTTTTTCACCTATAATCAGAAACAAGACAAGGATGTCAACTTTGACCATGCCCACTCAATATTGTTGTAGAAGTCCTAGCCAGTGCAATAGGTCAAGAAAAAGAAAGAAAATACATACAGATTGGAAAAGGGAAGATAAAATTGTCCCATTTACTGACAATGTGATTGTGTTCATAGAAAATTCCAAAAATTTATTGAGAAATACAGAGAGAGAAGGGGTGCCTGGGTGGCTTAGTTGGTTAAGCTTCTGCCTTCAGCTCAGCTCATGATCCCAGGGTGCTGGGATCAAGCCCCACATTGGGATCCTTGCTCGGCAGGGAGCCTGCTTCTCCTTCTCCCTCTGCCTGCTGCTCCCCTTGCTTGTGCTCTCTCTCTCTGTGTCAAATAAATAAATAAAATCTTTAAAAGGAGAGAGAGAGAAAGAGAGGAAGAGAAGGAGGGAAGGAAGGAGGGAGGGAGAAAGAAGAAAAGAAAAACTCCTAGAATTAATGAACCTGGAAGGATTGCAATATACAAGGTTAACACATAAAAGTCTATTGCATTTCTTTCTCCCTAAGTCCTAGCTTCATTATCTGTAAAACTGGGAAAGTAACAGAATTTGCCTTTAAGTTTGTTGTGAGGATTAAACAACATATGCAAATCATATAGTGACGTATACCTAGAAAACACTTGATGAAAGTTGGCCATCACTTACTGTTACTAGGTGTAGGAAGTAGATGCAAATGCATGTGAAGTTGATGTGAAAAAGACCTATGGGTTTTACAGTCTAAAATCTCATTAAGGTCAGTGGATTTAGCTGCTAAAAATCACTAAGGCAATCTTGAGATTTCATTCTGAGCTCTGCAGAATAAGAATATATTAAGCACATATCAGACACAAATTTGAGTTCTGTGTTCAAATTTTAGGTGCCACATCCTAACAGGTACTTGGAAAAAACCAGTAGCCTCCTAAAGGAGTATGAGCAGAAGGATAAAGGTTTGGAAAAATATGCCATGATTGCACCAAGGAGGGGTGCTTACAGTGGAAATACAACAGTTTAGGAACTTCAAGATAGCTGATCACTATCCCTCTGCTATGGGCAATGGTGGTAGACACTCTCTGGAGGATAAACCTATGACCAGAAAGTAGACAGCACACACTTATTTCAATTTGGTATTAGAAATAACAATTAAAGCTCTTTTCAACTGGAACTAGTTACCTGGTGGAGTATGCAGGGATTATAATTTGATCCCTATAATATAGATGAAGGAAATTCAGGCTAAAATTAAAGTACTTGACCGAAATCTCAAAGCTAGCCAATACAGAGTCATGATTTAAATCTTGGCCTTTTGACTCTATGCAGTGATTCTCATGGTCCTTCAGTAAGTCAGAGAGAGGCTAAGACTAGATTCCAGTCTTTGGCTCCGCTAGTTGGTCAAGTGGGCTGGGCTTCACGAATGAGGCTGAAGACAAAATGCAACTGTTTTGAAGCAACTTTCTAACTATGCTGGAGTTAGTCCACAGTATAAATCCTGAGTTTCAACACAGAAAGGTGCAGAATCTAACATCCAGCTCGCTAGAGCTATCCACCAAATGAATGTGGGGTAGGGTGATGGGGTGTGAGCAGATGCTATTGATGTTTTCTGCGGAGTGTTTGAAAACCCACTGTGAATATTGATGCCAAGAGCGTGTTGCTGGCTCTTAGAAACAAACAGAAGATGTAACAGCCATTTTTTTCCCCTCAATACAGGATACTGTTAGCCAAATGCAGAATTTCAGTTTGATTAAGAAACACAAGTCCATCATACATTTGCTCCTATTGTTAAAGTGTGGTTGTTAATGACTTGGGGAGTGGACTCTCCTGAAAGGTTATACTAACCACAGCCTACAGAGGCCTAGGCAGCCAGGCCATATGTGTGACAGTGCTCTGTCCTGACAGCCAGATCAGCCAATGAATGGATTTTTAAATGATTATTCAATCCCTTCCAACAGAACCTCATTAGCTGCGACCATTGTCACCCTCTATCCTGCCAGTGAGTTGGGTTTTCAGTTCAGTGGAAGCTTAGAATTTTCCTACTCATGCAGGCAGATTAAAGCTCTCAACTAACTCAGGTGTAACTTATTTAATTCACCACCCAACTAATTACTGCAGATGCAGATAAGCCAGGCTAAGAGGAAAGAATCCCCTTCCTAACACAAAACAAAGAGCGAGTAAGCATGTTTCTAAATACCCAGCAAAGGATGTGTCAGATGGCAGACATCTTTAAAAAACAAACAAATGCTCCAATAACTTCAAAAATCAATGAATTCTAAAAGGACAAAAATTATAGCCTGGTCTCTGCATTTGGGTTCTACTTGGTTCAACTTTGAATGCCATTTAGCAACATAAGTGGATCAACTATTTCAATCAAGTAAAATTCAAATTCAGCCGGTTCTCACACAATTCCATTCTAAACCAGGTATTTTTTTTTTCCCCCAAATTGGGCTTGATTAGCAGTGAATAAAGTATGGCGACTAGAATCAAGGACATTTTTTTAAATGGGAACTCTGTCCCTCAGAGAGGTTAACTTTGAAATATGAACTTAATTGAATGTCCTTCGCTCTAAAGAACATTAATTGGTTGTATCTTACTGTGGTAAAAACAAATTTTTTTTTTTGTTTCAAAGGGAGATAGTTTTAAAAATCAGACTTTTGTCGTGACTGGTTATTTTCTCGAGAGGCATATTCAGGAAATAAGTTATTTGAGCAGATACTCTGAAAACAATATAGAACTAATCTCAAATACCCTGTTAAAATAATTCAGTTTTTCATTTGCAAAGACTATGAACCAAATAAAAGTTTCAATGTGGGCAGAGAACGGTATTCTTACTCAGGGAAGGAAATCGCATACAATTTTTTCTGTTTTATAAATGACTATTACATGGTAACATCATATTCATCATATTCCTACTAACTCATCACTTTGAGATGTTTTGGGAATTATTTCATGGCCCCATTGTGCAAGAACTACAACCTATTCTGAGGACTGTGGCCAATGGGAACAAGCCTGGCCATTAGAAAAAGTTCTAGCAGCAGCTCTGCCACGCGCCATGTGTGTGACCTTAGCCAATCCCTAACTCTCTGAGCCTGCCTTCCTTCATCTGCAGCATATCACAGCCCTTTTGTAACACATAGAGCCGCTGAACAGAGATAAGCCTCGATAAGCCAAAATTCCATTAAAATGACCAGGCCATTGGAGGCTAACCACTAGAATCTTGGTTCACAATCGCATTGTAGAATCCCTTTCGGTCTCGGTTTCTATGTGCTATCTGAGAGAAAACAAGAGATGCTTGAAATTTGCATTCATGATGCCCACAAAAGAATGTGTTCGGAATAACTGAGTTTTGTTTCTGTAGCGAGAACTATAGATGACTTAACACACACACAGTGAACCAGATACCAGTCTCAGATTCTCTCTCCTGCTCTCTTTCTCTCCCCCTCCCTTCCTCTCTCCCCCCAACCCCAACTCACCTAAGAGCTCAGAGACTCCATGTTTTCCTTGGGCAGGTAAAATCAGCAATCTCCTCAGCCATGGGGCATAGGAGAGGTATTTTCTGTTTTGTTTTTATGATTTATATTATTTATTTTTTTAATTTAAATTCGATTAATTACCATACAATGTATTATTGGTTTCAGAGCTACAGGTCTGTGATTCATCAGTCTTATATAACACCCAGTGCTCATTTCATCACAGGCCTGCCTTAAAGTCCATCACCCAGTTACCCCATCCCCCACCCCTTTCCCCTCCAGCAACCCTCTGTTTGTTTCCTATGATTAAGAGTCTCCTATTGTTTGTCTCTCTCTCTCTGGTTTCATCTTGTTTTATTTTTCCCTCTCTTCCCCTATGATCCTCTGTTTTGTCCCTTAAATTCCACATATCAGTAGAGATCATAGATAATTGTCTTTCTCTGATTGACTTATTTTGCTCAGCATAATACCTTCTAGTTCCATCCATGTCATTGCAAATAGCAAAATTTCATTTTTTGATGGCTGAGTAGTGTTCCATTGTGTGTGTGTGTGTGTGTGTGTGTATATATATATGTGTATATATATATATATATATATATACACATATATATATATATATATATCACATCTTTATCCATTCATCTGTCGATGGACATCTGGGCCCTTTCCATAGTTTGGCTATCGTGGACATTGCTGCTATGAACACTGGGGTGCAGATGGCCCTTCGGATCACTGCAACTGTATCTTTGTAATGCAATTGCTGGGTCGTCAGGTAGGTCTATTTTCAAGGGAGAGGTATTTTTAAGCTCTCTTTGGTGTAAATCTACTTGCAGCCTTGAGGAAGAAACCATCAACCACCCATTGCTCTGAAACATGGGTGCTGTGACCCTTCCTGGAGAGCATCATCATAAATTTCCTCAGCAATCCTAACTCAAGATATTTCCCAAAATTTGTTCCCCAGAGTCAAGTCCAAAAGAATTCATCGAGAAAAAAATAGGGAAGGGGACTTAATGACTGAAGGTTTGGGAAACATTACTTACTTTATTCCCGTCTTGGAAATTCTTAATTCTTCTTTGTTTAAAGGAACTAAGATTTGCAGGAAATAAATCTGTTTAACTTTGTTCCCCCCAGATATTTCCCAAACCTCTTGGACTTTGTCCTCATGTTAACTGTTTAGAAATCCTACCTTAGTATTCCACCAAACACATTTAGGAAATTCCAATTCAAACTTGGTGCCCAACATCACGTGGACCACCTTCACAGGAACTTTCTTTCAAGACAACAGGGAAATCTCAAGAAACCAGAATTTAAACAACACACTTCTAAATGATCCCTGTGTCGAAGAGGGGATCTCAAAGGAAATTTTTTCTTTATCCTTAGACTTTAGAAAATTCACCGGACTTGTTTGTCAATAATTGCTCTTTTCATAATTCCCAGTTGAAGAATTTTGTCCGAATCATAGCAAACTCTTCCAATCCACTGGCCCCGAGTTGTTTTGGTTTGGTTTTAATGCAAGTTTTCTTCTTAGGTTGTTCCTTGTTACTTTAATTATTATGCATGCGTCTGCTTTCTTTCCTCCAGTTCTTCCCCCCTAGTCAGTTTTACCATATCTTTTTTCTCTGTGTTCTTAGGAAATATTGCAGGTTTGTCCTTCTAAATTAATAATTTTGAGTGGGGGAGGGAGGCTTGCAACATATGATGTGATTCTGTGTGACCAATGAAAATGCATGTTACTATCTGCATCTCAGCCAGGTGCCTTGTACTCCCATCCTGCAGCTCCACAGTGCCCAGTAGGAACTGCATGGGGGTGCCGGTAATGTCCCTAGCATGGCGTCTGGACATAGCGAACACGTGAGAAGTGGAAGCTATTGTTGTAGCTATTATTCTAATTTGCACAAGCAGTTGAGTAGCCACAAAAAAACTAATGTTTTTGCAATAAAAAAAAGTATGCAAAACTAGACATAAAGAGTCATAAATGAATTCTCCCAGTAGACCGAAAAAAAAAAGATAGCCATTATGTTTTTCCACATTATTTAGATAGTAAAAACAACAGGCAGAAAAATAGTAAGAAGCAGGAGCAAGAATCGCCATCCCTCAACATTTCTGGAATGTCCCCTGTTCGGGACAGTCCTCTGACCTCTTCTCAACCCTCCCACTCTGTGTTCTCCTGTGATTTCCAGATAGTAAATAGTAGATTATTTTGGCTCTAGCTTGCTGTTCTTATCAGGAGTAAATAATCAGAGAACTCTAACTTTAAAAAATACAGTTGCTCAAAAAAAAAAAAAAAATGAGAGCGAGAGACAGAAAGAACGATACCAGACGAAAACTGCTTTTCACGGCCACATAAGCCCAGCAATAGAACAGTAATGGCTGTTAAATCCTAGCCTAATCCTACAAGTGAACAAATTATTGAAAATTTCAAAGTGGCAGCTTTGATTTGAAGATTCACCTCATTGACTATCTAATTCATTCCTAATGACATAATCATTGGTGAACAGTAAACGCAATTGAGAGGGTCAGAACTCTCCTATTAGTCATTAGCTTTTATATCCGGAGTGCTGTTTTACTACTGAAACTTGTATTTTACTATTTAAAAGAAGAAGGAAGTAGCCCCATTTCCAAGGTGATGATTATTAAAGTGCTGCCACAAACGGCACATGGTTATTACGGCACAAATAGAGAGCTGTTTGAAATACACACAAAATACATTCACATCTAATCCACACACACAAAAAAATTTTTCGCAAATAAAACTCAGCTAGAGATAAATTAATTACCTTATTATGTTCCACGAGGAAAACAAGTGTTAGATACCCTGCTGCATTGTTTGTGGTAAGCAATCAATATTTTACTGTCTAACCATATTTAACTTTACGTGTATATCTAAATCCCTTTCTACAAGGAATTCTAATACAATACTCTAAGCATAACTCATGGCCATATTCAGGTAAATTAAAGATTCCCTGAAATACACCACATGAAGGAAGTCATATTTCACCTGCATCTGTTTCTCTTATTCATTACCTAATCCTTCAACCCCCAATTCCCTCCACAGTTCTTTATTAATTTAAACAAAATATGTTCCATTGGACTTTTCTTGGTTAGGCATAAATCTGTACACTTACCCTATCACAGACCATTAACAAAGCCCCCAAATTTTTATATAGTGAGTACTTAGAACAAAATAGGTTTCTAAAATGTAATGTGATTAATTAGAGAATTGCACTTGCTCATATTAAGCTCCTTTGGAAGGTTTGCTCATAGACTCAACCGCCTGTAGCTCGCATATTGATCTGTTTCCTGGATTCTGAAGATAATGTTTGGGTTTGCAATAGTTAACCTGAAAGCCTTTTTAAAGGTAGCCAGAGAAATTGTTGAGTGGTAAATATCGAGAGCTCCCCACCATGGGAAATGTTTTTCATACCCACTGGTGTGTGTGTGTTTATTTGAAATTTGTTATCAATGCCTCTATATTTCAAAATCCAAGAAAGGGGCTAATGGGAAAAAAGGGAGAGTGGTGAAATAGAAGAAAATGCATAATGATGTTTGGTTTTATTTTTATATGGGTATTAATATGATGAATCCTAAGAGGGGAGAGTGGGGGGAATCTGTCTTTGTGTCAACTTGAAGCTACTGGACTTGATTTATTTTATTTTACAGTTTAGAAGATTAAAGAGTAATGCTCATTTGACTTTACACTTAATGTTTAAATTTAACAAATGTCTTCATCTCCATGTCCATATGACCGCAACATCCCTTTCTCAAAATTCCAAAGTTAAGTATTCTCTTAGAGCATATTTCTCAGTAAACTCTAAAATCTATACTAACATTAGATATTACCAAGGGTTGCCAACAAAGTCTCAGAGAAAATCAATAGGTCAATAACCTTTACCTCATCCATCCCAACTGCGCCCAAAACCCTGCCCTGCTTCATCTGGAGCCATGCCAAAGAAGTATAAAGGGGTTGATTGGAATTAGTACTCCAGTATGAATGCATTTATGAATCCAGTCACATTAATTGAAAAAAAACAAGTTATTCAATAGGTGGATAGTATTTCTCTGAACAATGCCATCATATAATATTAATGATATTAATGATAATATTTTATAACCCTTGGAGGCAAAGACTAGGTCATCTATCAATGGAAAACCCTTTTGCAGATTTTTCCTAAGGGCATTAAATTCTCAATCTAGTGCTTTTTAAAATAAATAAATAAATAAATAAATAAATAAATAAATAAAGATACTTTTATTGGAGGGGCTAGGGAGAATTGTGGAAATTTTGCCAGGGCTGGAAGTTACTACTGCTCTTTTCTCCTGCCTAAAGAAAATACAGTAAAGATTTTGCCAAAAAAGCTTCAGGAATAATTCAACCTCAATTATTATAACCTAGGCAACACTCACAAATATCAGATTTTGTAATGTAAAAATACTGGTAATATATTACATGAAAGTGGATTCTGAAATCTCCACTATCTACAGTTCTTAGGAGGGAAGTGATTCATCAGCACTGTTATCTCCTGACATTGGAAATTATTTCTCAGTCCCTTATCCTTTATTTACAATAAATACTTACTTGTTTGAAATCACTTCAGCAATGAAGATCATGGATAAGGGAGAATATATACCTTAAATTGAAGCCTCTCCTTATTCTTTACAAAAAAAATATCAGACAAGTGACCACATTCTGTGGACTTCTCATAAAAACCACACTGCCCACCATAAGTCTCCTTCTTTCTATTGGCTCCCTCATCTTAATGGAATAGCAGTCCTTAATATTTCTCACTTTGAATAAATGCAATTAGCCTCGACCTTTTTTGCTGCCCTGCCTGGGTTAATCATACCCTGTCAATACGTGAGGCCCAGAGAATACCTGAAAAGTCATGATGAACCTCAGGAAATTCCAGGATAGGATTTTTAATAAACTTAAAATAACATGCAACTCATTTAAATCATTTTCATAGAGCTCAATAAAAACATGTCACACCACAGTCAAAATTGTATTCATAGGGTATAACCTCAGTGCTCCATCGAGATTCCCACAGATCTCTCAGTATCTTTTTTTTTTTTTTAGAACTGCTTTCAAGCCACCTGAACATACTTTTGTGCATTCTAACATCTGCGAGGTTCAGAGGCATGAAGAAAGCCCAGTTCCCTTGCCATGAGTTGGGGAAATGCTGCATCTGTAAACAAGAGTTGATTGTCATAAAAAGGAATAATCAAAGGAAGAGATTTTGGCAATTAAAAATATGACTGTCATAACAAATTTTACAGAAAGGGTGGGAAAAAAAGAAGAGTAAGTTTTCCAAAACAATAAGGAGAATTATAAAGAAATGGAAAACACACAGGAAATCAATTGAGGAGATTCAGGAACAAAATACAAGAAGAAACAAAGAAAATGAAGAAAGAAAAATAATTGGAGACAAGTTTCTGGAACTGAGAAAAGACAGAAGCCTTGAGACTAAAGGCAGCCAACAAGTGCCTCACAGGATGACCTTAAGAAGACTCATGCTCAGGGGTGCCCGGCTGGCTCAATCAGTAGGCATGTGACTCTTGATCTCTCAGTTGTGAGTTTGAGCCTCATGTTGGGTGTAGAGATGACTTAAAAATAAAATCTTCAAAAAAAAAAACAGAAGAGACTCATGCTCAGTGATAATGAGATTTCAAATCACAGAACATGATATGAAGACCCAAAAATGACAGCCAAAAAAGGACAGGTTACCTACAAAGGAAGGAGAATCATTGAGGCCACAGACTTCTCATCAGCAACTTAGGTACTAGACAAGAAAGTAATTCTTTAAAGTCAGGAGTGGAAATTAATCTGAAACTAGAATTCTATTTCATGGCAAAAGAATGCATTTTTTGATGAAAAGTTTGCCTCCACTAATCCTTTGTAAAAAGTAACTTGAGGCTCTCAACAGAAACACAAGGAAGAAGATGTGGAATCTAAGAAATATTATCGCTAGCACAAGAGTTCAGAGCAAACATATCCTAGGAGGAGAGCTGGGTAAGGGAGCTAGGAAACAGCTGTTCCCAAATAGAACGGGAGGTCAGGGGGATCCAAGAAAAACATTTCTAAGAGGAAAGTATATTCCATTTCATTCATTTTTAAGTTGAGCTTAGCAATTAGATTAAAACATATGTTTTTGGGGTGCCTGGGTGGCATAGCAGTTAAGCGTCGGCCTTCGGCTCAGGGCGTGATCCCGGCGTTATGGGATCGAGCCCCACATCAGGCTCCTCCGCTATGAGCCTGCTTCTTTCTCTCCCACTCCCCCTGCTTGTGTTCCCTCTCTCGCTGGCTGTCTCTATCTCTGTCAAATAAATAAATAAAAATCTTTTTAAAAATAAAAAAAATAAAACATATGTTTATTATGTCATGGTGGGGAGGGGGAGAATGTCAGTTAGAAATCCCAAGAAAAATTAGTTGCATAAGACCAAAAAATGATTCAAATATGAAAGAAACTAAAATCTGGCCATAGTTTATTTGAGCAATAAGCTGGGTAAGGGCATTAAAGTGGGAGGAAATATGTGTAGTGGATATTTTCATATGCCTTCTTCAGGGCTGACACTCCCAGGCCCCAGCTCCCAGGGCCCCTCCCCCCCCCCACCCAAGCTGGTAATACCAGACGCTGACTGCTTGCATCTTCGTTCTTCACTGGGAATTGCCCTCAGCCTCAGGAACTATCCTGCCCAAGGTTATGTTCCTGATAGGATTATCTAAGCCTTAGTTGCAACCACATTGCACATCAGCTTCTCCCAAAGCCAAATCTTGCCATTCTCACTTCCTTACAAACTCACCTTCCTCAATTCCTTACCATCTTTCCTTCCTCACTTCTTTGTGACTGAACCTCCCAAGAGTACTTCCTGTATAATTACCCATCTCAGAATCTGTTTCCAGGGAACCCAATCTAAGCCACAAAGGTAAAAGGGAGCACAGAGCCTTCAGAAAATCGCTCACGGCTCTTTCTCGATGGCTAGGGCCTAGCAGTTACACAGAAGGATGGAGAGGTGGAGAGAGGGGAAATTCGCAGAGATACGTGGAGGCCAGAGGGTAAAGAGCCACATGATGGAATCTGCATGGAAAGTCTAAACTGTATGACCCTGATGAGTTATCCTCTCTGAACTTCAATGACTTCATTTGTAAAATGGATTAAACAAAAAAACAAACAAAAACAAAAAAACAAAAAAAACCCTCCGGGCTCTTGTGAGAAAAATGAGATGCCATCTATGAAAATACTTTGCGATGAGCTTCAGATGTGGATTATTAATTCACTTCAGCCCATCATGTTGGAGCATGCCCCAGGCCTGATAAAGTGGGCCAGCTACAAGTCTATTTGCAACAAGAACTAAAAGAATTCTATCCAACTGAGGAAAGGGAAACAGATCTTGAAGCCAGTCTACTAACAGTGGTTATTGGAGGAGGGCATAATTCCAAGTTAAGAGGTGTCACTTGGATTTGTCCATCCACCCTCACTGCCTTCCACCCCCAATCCCAATGAACTTTTTTAAAATTTGTGGTGATGCGGGGTTGAGCAGAAGGAGAGAGAGTGGAAGAAGAATCAGGAAGGAAAAGCTATGAAGAAAACCAGGAAGAAGGTCCGTAAGACAGCACAAATAGCCCTGCGTCATCGTGTGACCCCAATTTGGGAGAGAGATATTTTATCTACTTCTTCTAAGAATATGATGTGGCTACAGCATCCGGAGGAGTCCAGAAAGTGTGACGCACAGTTGCCAACTAAGGGATCCCCCACATGGGCAGCAATGATACACAGTGGAAGAGACAGAAGCCACAGAGAGCAGCTCAGTCACGGGCTCCTGAGCCAATGAAGTGCCAGAGACTCGAGGCCTAAGCAGAAGGAAGCCAGAGCAGCAGCCTAAGACAACAGGGGCCATATGTGGTACCCATCAGAAACACTACGGGACTCCTAGCAATGACTACCAGACCCTTTTTATAAGAGGAGCATCAAGAAGTATGTGCTGTTACTGCTAATGCCACCCCATTTCAACCAGGATTTACGTAGCTTGGGGAAGCATAATAATAATAATCACTATTATTATTTATCAGACAGTAACAATCTTTATAAGAAAATTGTCTCTCATTTGTTAATTATCACCGCCTAGAGTAATACCCTACAAACAGGTGCTGAATAAATGTTGACTAAAAGAATAAATAAATGCATGACTATTTCACTATACCAGGTTTCCCTGGAATTGGAATATAAAAGATATTATGAAGACCTAAAGAATGGCACATCAGGCTCATCATCAAAGCATGATTAGTGAATGATATCAAAGTCCAAATATTCTGGAATATTCCAGGAGCACTCAAAGTTCCATGGGTGTATCATCTGTAAATATGTCTAAAAACTCCTCTGGAATGGATGTTTTCCATCTGCAACATCTCCTTGGGGTGGTAAATGTCATATGCTACTATCCCCTGGGTAGGTAGCATATCCTTTCTCTGTGCCTGTCTGTCTAAAACACTAAAGAGTGTTATTTGTCATCAAGGGTGTCTTTCCACAGGGCATAAACTAGGTACTCGGTGTTTGCTAATCATTCAGAATGTGTCTTGAGCTGCACCAAAACCTGGATCGATTTCACCTGCTCAGCCGTGGTGAGTTACAGAGGTGGTACTTTCTTCTTACTGACATTGCCAGTAAAAATATGACTTAACATCTATTATTAAGAATTTTGGGGCACCTGCGTGGCTCAGGGGGTTAAGCGTCAGCCTTCGGCTCAGGTCATGATCCCAGGATCCTGGGATTGGGTGAGCAGGGAGCCTGCTTCTCCCTCTCCCTTTCCCCCTCCCTCCTTCCACCACCCCCTTCCCTCCCACTCATGCTGGAGCATGTGTGTTCTCTCAAATAAATAAATAAAATTAAAAAAAAAAAAGAAAAGAATTTAAGGCATAGAAAGAAAAATCTTACAGTCTAACCATAACCCCTCCAAGTCAAATTATTTCCCTATTTTTAATTAAAATCTTTGCCCCAAGGACAACTTCTACCAACTAGATCTCATTTGTGCCCTTCTTGGCTAGGCCCCAGGACTCATTTGGGGTTGAGCCCACTTTGTTCAGAAACCTCAGGTTGAAAATAGACAGATAGATAGATGGATAGATAGATGATAGATGATAGATAGATAGATAGATAGATAGATAGATAGATAAAAAGTTTGGAAGATTGGGGGGAGTTTTCAAAATGTTTTTTTTTTTAAAGATTTTATTTATTTATTCGACAGAGATAGAGACAGCCAGCGAGAGAGGGAACACAAGCAGGGGGAGTGGGAGAGGAAGAAGCAGGCTCATAGCAGAGGAGCCTGACGTGGGGCTCAATCCCATAACACCGGGATCACGCCCTGAGCCGAAGGCAGACGCTTAACCGCTCTGCCACCCAGGCGCCCCTCAAAATGTTTTTAAAATAAAATAAAATTTTCAACTTCTTTGTCTTTTAACTAGAAACAGTCCTATATATTCCCTCCCCTTTAACACACATTGACAGTAATATCCTAACCAATTTGATCCAATAAACACAGTTCAACCCATTTTTCTTACCAGATTTTTTTTTCTCCTGCGAAGTTTTCTTAAGTGTGGAACAATATTACTGCCCTCAGCTATAACATGATCTATTTCTCTGGTCTCCTTTAAGCTGTTTATCATTTGCTCCACTATTTCAGATGAAATTAATCTTCTAAAAACAGATTACACTCTAGGATGCTTTATGGCTAAAAGCTCCATCAAGACTTTTTCACAACGTGTTAATGGAACAGAAAGCAGCCAGGTAACTGAGTTCCATGTGCTGTAATAAATGCTTACTACTGCATTCGTTGAAGTCATCACGGTTGATTCGCAGACATCAAGGAAGCCTCTTTGTTTCATAAATCATTGAAATATTTCAGGACCTTTTCCATGAGTCAGAGACATTCTTAGAGTGTTTAGCATCAATAACAATGAAAACCAACACGACAACATCTTAAGCAATCTGAAATATCATACAGGGAGTTCCAGCCTGCTTTCATTGGAGGACTACAAAAATAAGTACATTTCACCACCCTACACACACACACACACACACACACACACACACACACACACCCCACTTAGACAAGTTATTACTTCTAGGGTTAATTAAGCCTTTCTCTTTAATAGAGATACTATAACCAAACTTAATGCATAATGGAAATTTTAAATTTCATTCTACTCATACCAAATGGATCTAAAATATACAAATTAGTTGAACATATTATGCATTATGAGTGAACTCAACTTGAAATACTTTAAGTTGAGGATCCTGCTCAGCTTCTTCTATCAAAATATCAATAGCCCTACCAAAATAAATGAACTTGGCCTTAGTGGGACTCATTTCTTTTTTCCAGTTGCTTAGGCCAAAACTCTTGGAATCATGTTTTCTCTTTCTTTCACACCCCACATCCAACCATTAGCAAACCCTAACAGACCTAATTTAACATACCCAAAATCCAGCATCTCACCATATCCACAACCACCACCTGACCCAAGAGTCTCCAAGATGGTTTCCCAGCTTCCCTCTTTACTCCTCTGTCATCCATTCTTCAACAGAACCTGGAATGACCCTGTAAAAGTGTAAATCATGCTGCTCCATAGTCTGGCTATTGTAAATAATGCTGCAATAAACATAGGAGTGCATGTATCCCTGTGAAAAAAAATGTAAACCACATCATGTCATACCTTTGCTTCAAACTCCAATGATGTCCATCTCACTTCGAGTGAAAGCCAAAGACCTACCATAGTTTAGAAAGCCCTTTACAACCTAGCCTCTAGTGCCTTTCCGACATATCTCTTACTACCCTTTCCCTCAGTGATACCAGTCTAGCCGCACTGGCTTCCTTTCTGCTCTAAAACACACTATGTCCCCCACCTTCTGCCTCAAAAAGATCTTTGCACTTGTACTCTCTGCCAGAATGAATTTCTGCAAGATATCCGTATTGTTGGCTCCCTCAGTTGCTTTGGAACTCTGCTCAAATAATACCTTATCAGGGACGTCTTACCCCCATATACAAAAAAATCTCATGTATTGGATTCAGTTTGTGTGTTTCTTTAGAATCATTCTGTTCCACCGGTCTCCAGGCATCACCCATTTGCCCTACTTCCCAGATGGAGTAGCCCCAGCAAATACAATCCATGTGATCAAAGCCCTGATTGTCATCATCATCTGCTCACCTCTTACCTTTGCTGGCTGACTCAGTGTTTCCATTGGGGAGTTCTGGAACCCAGGTCCAACCCAACCGGACCCATGAAGAGTTCAGGCTCTCCAGGAGCTGCCTTTGAGAGGCTAGATAACACAACCAGAAGTGGAACACTCTGTTAGGTGGACTTTGATCAATGAGAGACAAGGGATGGAAGGAAATCAACATAAATTGCTCTCTCTTTCTCCCCCTCAAACAAAAAGCTCCATATGGTCTCTCTGGGAAAAGTCCTGAGTAATCCAGCAACCATCTGTTTCTTCTGATGCTGTGGCCAGTTCAAAAATGCACACCTTCTTTTTCCTTGACTTCTCTGCTTTACATTTCATTTTCCCCTCATTTTTACTGCCCTGAGATTGTACCTCCCAAAAGTATTAGGATGTAAGCTCTATCTCAGGCTTGGTGTTCTAGGGAATGTAACTCAGATACACATGTTTGCATGCACATACATGCGCGCACGTGCACGCACACACACACGCACACAGACACACACACACACACAGAGCTATACTCCAAACTCTAACCCTGTGTTATTGCTCTTCATTGCTTGTCATCACTTATCTTTATGTCCATCTCCCCCCGTGACATGTAAACTCCATGAAAGCACTGAATGTTTCTTTTGTTCGATGATATAGTCCCAGTAGATAGAACACTGCCTAGCACATATAGAAATGAAATAAATGTGTTTAGACAATGAATGAATGAGAAGGTTGTTTGCAAGTGTGGAATTAAACACCACTTTATTTTCCAAAAACACAAAACTGTAGAAGCTCCAGGTTTTATGCATGGCCTGCCTTTTCTGTTTTTTCATGACCTGCCTTTTAATGTCAGTGTTCTCACCGGGAACTTTTTCTGCTCTTTCCACTCTCTTTTGTTTGGCCACCTCTCAACTCAAAATTCAACTCCCCAAACTTCTTTTCCCCAGATTAAGCTCATGACTGACATCATTTCCCTCAGCATGCGAATCATTTTCTTCAATCCCCTTAGTTAGTGCACATACATAGAGTACACATAATGCACTTTGTCCATCCTAACAGAACTGCATACTCATTTCTTCAGCCTTTCCTGCAGCACACATCTCATAGACATACATAAGGATGTTCCCTTCCCATAACCAACCCCCTCATGCTGACCTTGTCACTAATGGTAACAGCTATGCATTGCTGAGCACATATGAGATGCCAGGCATTGTGATGGACATTTAGTCCCCACCACGACCCCAAAAAAGTGTGAAAATATCTTAAAACTCACTCATACTAAAGTGTTTGGGACTTCCTATATTCCCCTCAGAGTTATTTGCCTGGATAAAGCTGACATAATCAACAGAAATAAATCACTCTGTTACAACTTCATGCATCAGAGAGCAAGAGATTCTTGGGGAAAGCCAGGCTCCTTCTTCCTCTTATTCCTCAATTTACAGCCCTGTTCAAACCATTGATTCACTGCTTTGTAACTGTCCTGGAATTGCATCATGAGAATATGCTCTGTCTTTTTATGTGATTTAAAGCTCCTTGAGATCAGACATGTCTTTTATTTCTTGGGTGTTCCTGGAAAACCATATTTGTCTCTTAACTTGATTCCAGCCTTCCGTCTCTCTCCCCTCTGGCCAGTCTGTACTTCCACCACCACTTTTGTTCTCCTAGAGCAACGGTCTCCAAAGTAGGGGTGCACAGGAAATGAGCAAGATGGTTTTTTGTGTGTGCAGAAAAAAGTATTAGAAATTATACGTGTGTGTGTGCATACACAGATTTATTGTTATCTAAAAATAAGAAATTGTATGAGCTTAATGTTTACTACATGAATTCCTGCTGGCACCTTTCCCTGGTCTATGTGTAAGAATGTCAAGGGTATATGAGATACCTGAGATATCTAAACAGAGGAGATGAGCAGGACCCCTTCACCTCTTTTGCACATTCAGTGCATTACACTTTAGGGATATACAGGTAAAAGTGGAGTTACAAAGTATATAACTGAGTTTTAACTAAACCAACCCTCACAAAATGGCCACCTGGCTTAAAGATTCCTGCAAAGATATCATGAATGGAAGAGAACACCATTTTTGCAAGGTCAAGTGAACAAGAAAATGGCAGGCACAACATCTCTACTCCTAGTAAAAATTCTTCGTCTAACACATTATTAGATAAAATCAGTTACAAAAAATGGTCTTAAAGATTCAAAAGTACCCAGAAGATCATTTAAAATATGAATTTACATTTATTTTCACTAGCAATGAAATTCATCCTGTGTATATATTGTATCTTGACATATTGGTTAATGATTGTTATATGCATATATAGAATTGTAATAGCTGATGATAATATGAACCAATCACAATTAACAAGACATTTTAAAAATAAGCATTTGAAACATAGAGCGACTGGCTTAAGGTCATAGGGCTAATAGAATGGTAGAGCCAGAACTGGAATCCAGGCTGTCTGGCTCCATAGTCTGCACAATTAACCTCTACATTACCATGCTAACAACAGAATATAACATTGCTCCAGGGTCATCCTTAACATTATATCCAAGTCACTAGCCCTTATAACCACATGAAAAAGCCACATGCATTAGAATCAATCTTGATGACAATACAAAAACTATGATTTTACCATGTGAATTCAATTTAAATCTAGATCAAAGAAATCTAAATTACTTGTCATTTGGGTTATAATCTCATATTCCAAAGCTTAAATGCCTATAAGAAAGCTTTATCTAATTTAAGATTACTAGCTCAAATATAAGCACAGAGTTGATACTACTTTTTCTCTAAAATAATCGGTACAAAAAGTTCTATTCTTCCCATAGTAAAATATGTCATAGAACTTGAACTAGTAGGCAATCACTATCTTTTCTTCATAAGGAAAAAAAGCCTTTGAAATATGTACCATAACCTCTAAAAAATACAATTATCCTCCTCAAGAATGAGGCATTTTTTTTGACAAAAACGATGAGCAATTGATCTATAGTTCTTTCCTTCCTCAAAAAAATGATTGTATATTGTGTAATGATCATTATAATTAAAAATTAAGATGGCTTGCAATAATTCCACCATTATTTGATTCAAAATCTTTATAAAATATTGGCATTTTCCAACATTTATTTTTCCTGTCTATGTTCCATTTAAGGCCAAATTTTCAAACCCAGCTGCCAAATTACACATATAATTACTGCATTTGCGCACAAAAATGTGATAATTGCTTACACAATTTCAGAGGCCAGCTTGAGGCTCCTTTCCAAATTTGTTTTACATGTACAGTGCGGTGTATGTAGTTTTATATGAAACTGGGGGAAAGTAGAATTCATGGTTTGTCTGAGTGATGTGTGAAAATGGGTACAAAATAAAGCTTTTCTATAAATTTTTGGGTCTGTCTTCCTATTTTCTCCCCATAGATCTTTATAAAAGAAAAGCCTTATAGAGCAGCTTGAACTTCAGCTAGTGTTGGAGTTACAGCAGTACAAGGGGACGGTGTCTGATATGATGTTATAAGTAGAACAGGTGTCCATTTTGTCGGTGATTGACGTGTTGTCATGAACATTCTTCTGTCTGTTAACTGTTTCTATCAACCTGGATGTGAAAAGATAAAGGTGATACAAGGTCCACAATTGTACAGTCGGCCAAGACAACACCAACCTTAGTAGAGCACATGGTTGAGCCCTGGGTAGCTAGGAATTTGCCCTTCTGATTTTGCCTGATGGCTGATACACTGTTTGGCAAATATCCACAGTGGGTATTCTTACTGATGGTTTTGGTTCAAGAAAAGGCAAATAAAGAGGATTTAGCTATATATACATTAGTGAGATGATCTCAGATATTTTTGTTTCTGCACAAGTTGGGTAGAAATTTATGCCCAGTTCCACATAACCCAATACTGAGGCTCAAAAATGCTACTTCTCAAATTCAAGGACCACGAATCTGATCTCTAACCGTAGCCAGATATCTACCAATGGAACCAATCACAAGCAATCAAGCCAGAAAGAAGTTCTATTGCCAAAGAAACCCTCAGAAAGATCCCCAATGCCCACCTGAAATAATCATAAAACTTCCTGAGCACTTGACACATGTTAAGCAGCATTCTAAGCATTTTGCAGATACCCATTCCCTCTTTACAAGCTTACTAATCCTAAGAGGAAGTGTTATTAATATCCCATACATCTGAAGAGATCGCTGCACTAAGAGTTTAAGAAATTTGCCCACATTCTTAGAAAGTAGAAAAGCCAGCTATTGGAATGCAGGCATTCTGACTCCAAAGTTTTTGCTCTTAACCCAAATAACATACTGCCTCTCAGATGGAGCCAAGGAAAATAGTAAACAAGGGATAGACTCCCAAAGAGAAGTCCTTGGACAGCCAGCATAACTGTATAAAGAATTCCCTACTGGAATGTAGTCCTCACCATTTCTGCCCGGCAGGAATGATGTTAGCATGGACTAAGGACTATTGTGTGTTGTTTCCATTCTTCTCTTTTCCAAAAGGTAATTTTTTATTGCCATTATCTTGCGCTTTCTTCATCATTTTATACGGGTTGTGTTATAGGTGGAAAACACAGTATTACCAAAAGTCCCTAGACTGTGGGGAGTTTACTCAGACATGATGGAGAAGACCCCACATCATCAAGAGAATCAAAACTTGGAGCTAATGTACTAATCTTTCAGTTGTCTCTAGTGAGGAAACATGTTTCTAAGAAGATGAATGGAAAGAAGAATATGTATGGGTGCTGGGTAGCCAATGGACACTTGTTCGTAATGCATCCAGTATCTCTTTCTCCCTTCTTATGGTGCATGGGCTCTTCATACAGCAATTCAACTGGCCATTCTCATAGCAGTGACGGCTGAGCTGGGAGCAAACTCCTAAAGAAGCAACAATGTTCAAGTTATTCTGTCTTGAGTTTTTGCATGCGCTCCCTAGTATGCCCAGTTCTGAAATTTGTAGCCCTACAGATTCCTCGAAGGATTTTGTAAATCTTGTCACCAATCCAAACTCTTTCTTGCCAGTATGTGATTGGATTTGTAAACTTAAAAGAATTATTTCTCAGCCTCCACATTTAATCTTTACATCATAAATTTGGAGGAATTCATGATATTAAACCACTTCTCTGACACAAAAATATGTAACATGTATCAGAATCCATTCAAAATGAGGAAACTGACATCAGATATCTTAATAGAGAAATTTAATTTAAAAAATTAGTTAACTGGGGGGTGCCTGGGTGGCTCAGTCGTTAAGCGTCTGCCTTCGGCTCAGGGCGTGATCCCAGGGTTCTGGGATCGAGCCCCACATCAGGCTCCTCTGCTGGGAGCCTGCTTCTTCCTCTCCCACTCCCCCTGCTTGTGTTCCCTCTCTCGCTGGCTGTCTCTCTCTCTGTCAAATAAATAAATAAAATCTTTTAAAAAATTAGTTACCCGGGCAAATAAAAGCATAAAAAGAGAATTCTAAGGTGTCTTGTAGCTAACAACTTCAGAAAACAGCCACCACCCCCAAGCCTGAGGGAATAAATAGGTTGGAATTCTTAAAACTTGCTTAGAAAAGGGGCTGCATGGAATTGAAACTCGGACCTCTGAGGAGGGAGCGCTGCTCACCTGATATTGGTGTCCCTGACTCCAGGACCCAGACCCTGAGACACCTGGTGCTGGCATCTGAGGGGGAGCAATGAAGGTTCCCCAAGTGCCAGAGGAACTGTAAACCAAACTGCGATGCAACTATGGGGAGGAACTGCTCCTACTTGGGGAAAGAAACATCCTCAGGGTTACAGTCACAGAAACAGGAAGCAAAACTTGGACAGGAAGGAGCAGGTCCCCCTTTCTTTCTCCAATCGTACAGTCTCCCTCTAGGGCCCGCTACTGGCACTAAGTGGGATCAGCTTGTAAAGCAATAATGTGGTTTGCAGAACCCCAGGCCCAGGATCACAAAGCAAAGGGGGAGTTTGGAGCTTCGAGATAATAACTTAATAACTAACAGAGAGCAGTCGTTGTTACTGTATAGAGGAGGAAATCATAATCCTACTCTGACAAAGTATAAAAATACCCAGTTTCTACAAGAAATCTCCCATGATTCCTATACCACCACCAATGAAAGTATCATTGAAAGAAAAGTGCTAGTTATTATTTCTTCTGGAAGATAGATTTGTATAGGTGATCCCTAACGGAGTGGATATTAAGAACTTACCTATTAGATATCTTAGTAGCCACAGTTATATATGTACTATTAACTTCCAGAAACATAGTATTTCTGTTCCTATAGGAATCATGAGGATGCTTTTTTTGCCAGGAAACATCTTAGGCATTGTGATTATTCTCCATAGATATTCATGGTGCTGTCATTTGAATATCTCTATTTTCCCTGGGTGCTGAAGGAGAAAATATTGATTATGGAATATTCTGAAAGTCACTCAGTGTGTATAAAGCTAATAAAAAGGCATATTGTGGTCATGGTAGAATTTTCAAAGAGGTAATGATCATGGCTTCGCAATGCCTATCCGTTTGACAGTTTTTCTTTTGTATAAAATGTCTATTCATTATATTGTCCACATTTTTGTTGACTGAGATTAGACAGATTTAAAAAGACAAGAAAATCCATATTCTTATAGCAATTTTGACAGCCCTAATAGACATAAAAATCTTCCTGATGTCTTTTCTAGGGCAGTTAAATGCAGTGGTCAACCACAGTGTTCAGAATCTTCCTTTAATTGCTAGATTGGAAGGTCGGCCTCAGACCAGTATTCCTAAGTGAGACCTAAAGGATACATATAATTTGAGGGCAGTTTGTTCTGAGGAAACTTTTTCAGGATAAATGGTCACGGAGCAGAACAGAAAAGGAGGGTGTCAATCACCTTAGGGTTTCAAAGGCCATAACAGGTGGCAAGATCTAAGGGTTAATCTAAACCTCTCTCCGAATGGAGGTACAAGGTAATGTGGTAAAGGCAATTCAGTCACCAGCAATCATATCACGTCCATTCTGTTCCCTATGTATGATAGTTCACAGAATAGAAATACAGAGTAAACACTTAAGAATTCAGGATGCTCTTATGACAGCCACGCCCAAATGGCCCAATGGCTTGAGAGGTCACTAAAGATAACGTAATATTTAAAAATGTGGCCTCTGGGATCAGGTTGTCTAAATGCAAAACAAGGAAACTTGTTCATTAGCTACACAATCATAGGCAAGTTCCTTAACTGTCTGTGCCTCAGTCTCTCATTTATAAAATGAAAATAATACTATATCTATCTAAAATGAATTGGGGTAAATAAAGTGTCACAAAAATATAGCAGCTAGAGTTTACAGCAGTTAATTTCTCTCATGTAGCAGCCCCCAGTTTGTGACCCAGTGGTTCGAGTATGTCTGCTCTACTCGTTCACTCACAGACCCCAATTTCCCTCGTCTTGTTATTCTACCTTCCCCTAGGTAATTGTTCTCATTTGTTTTGTACGAGTGGGCTCCTGGGCATACCTGGGAACCAGCTCCCAGGAATGGAAACAGAACAGTGAGCCAGGACACAAAGGTTGTCTTTTAAGGAGATGACCCATAGATTGCACTTACCGTTTCTACTCACATACTGACCCACACATATTCACCTGCTTCAAGGCAAGTTAGTGTTTTTGTTTTCTTTGGATAAATATCTCAAAGTGGAATTGCTGGATCATATGGTAGTTTTTTTTTTGTTTTTTTTTTTTTTTTTTGAGGAATCTCCATATCGTTTTCCACAGTGGCTAAACCAATCGACAGTCCCACCAACAGTGTATACCATTCCCTTTCCTTCACATCCTTGCTAAAACTTGTTATTTCTTATTTTTTTGATAGTTGCCATTCTAATAGGTATGAGGTACTATCTCATTGTGGTTTTGATTTGCATTTCCCTTATCATTAAAGATGTTGAGTGTTTTTTCATGTACCTGTTGGCCATCTGTATGTCTTCTTTGAAAAAATGTCTATCAGATTTTCTGCCCATTTTTAAACTGGATCGTTTGATTTTTTGCTATTGAGTTGTATGAGCTCTTCATGTATTTTGGATATTAGCCCCTTATCAGATATATAATTTGCAAATATTTTCTCCTATTCTATAGGTTGCCTTTTCATTTTGTCGATGACTTCCTTTGCTGTGAAGAAGCTATTTAGTAAGATGTAGTACCATTTATTTATTTTTTTGTTGTTGCCTTTACTTTGGGTGTCAGTCAGTAATAGTTATCTAGATTACAAATTCATAGAACTACTAACCCAGCATTTTCTCATCTAAGTATTTATTCTACAGATATACTGGTACCCAGAGAAAATGACGTACGTACAAAGTAACTCACTCAGCCTCAATTCTAATAAGAGATTGGAAACAAAATAAATGTCCATCAGTAAAGGGCTAGGTAAATAAATTATTTATTTCACTTCTCAAACATTTTTATAGATTTTTGAAATGCTCAAAGTCTATGAGTACTCACCTATAATGTCTGGTGATTAAATTGGCCCCAACAGAGCCAGTAAGCGTCAATTTTCATCTCACCTTACCACAATGCTTTATCATATTGCCAGGTCAGTTTTCTGCTGCCAGTCATGGTCACGGAGTAAAGAAATCGCTAGTAAACACATATGTGCATTGTTTTCATTTATTCATTTAATTCATTCATTTGTTATCCATCAAATATTCACAGCACCTACTCTGTGCCAAGCACCCTAATAGGTATTTTGAAGGAAGGGATCTAATATGAATATGTGTACAGATTACAGGGATCCTTTACTGATAAGTGATGAGCTGGGTGGGGGCCTGGGTGGCTCAGTCAGTTAAGCATCTGCCTTTGGCTCAGATCATGACCCCAGGGTCTTGGGATCGAGTCCCACATCAGGCTCCTTGCTCAGCGGGGAGACTGCTTCTCCTTCTCCCTCTGCCTTCTGGTCCCCCTGCTTGTGCTCTCTCTCTCTGTGCAAATAAATAAATAAAATCTTTAAAAAAAATAAGTGATGAGCTGGAAATTCATGCTCAGTGTACAACCATTGAGTATAAGATTTAGCGTAAGTCAAGCAAAGGTAGAAGTTTAGTTCAAACCTTTAGTGAGTTTGATAATGTGAGTGGAATTCAATCAGGACAGTTTTTACTAATTAATGTCTTTCATTTCATATATTAAGTGGCCCAATGTCATTATCATAACATTTAAAAGACATGATGGGAGTTGTCAAAAGTTAAGGCCCTAATGTTGTAACAGCTCATGGATCCTAGTAAAAATCCAACCAATATTGGGCAGTAGATAATTAAATGGAATGTCCCAATTTACCACTTCCCAAAGGACATTTGATGATGTTACAGAAGTGTCATTATGCTTGTCAAATGGAATGGCTTTGTATTCAGTCTACATTCCAATCAGGAAGCATCTCTTCCTGCACTGAAGAATGTTATAATTACAGAGAGACTATAACCACCAAAGAGGCCAAAACACAGCACAGCTCATAGAGACAATATCTAGGTTTCTCTTTAAGTACCTGAGTGGGGCTTTGACAGTATTTTGGTGATATTATCACTTGCACCCAGAAATTCATTCATTCAGTAAACTTTCATTGAGTTCACATAGTATGTGCCAGGCACTGTGCCTGGTACTGACTTATACTGGGGTGACCAAAACAACCATAGTCCCTGTCTTCAAGGATTTTGGAATCTAATAGTCTGAATCCTTCCATGCCAGGTTCTCCTACCATTCTGTAATAAGCTTGCAGCAGCTGCACAAAGAATTAGCATATTACTAAAACCTTGTTCGTGCATTATACCTTAATGCAGAACCTATAAATGTGAGTTAGACTGCTCATATTAGGCCAGATACTGACACTCTGTCCTATTTCTAATATATTTAAGGATTTTATACAATATAATCAAAACAACCACCATATTCAAAAATTATAATCTGTGCTAAGCAAAAAAATAGGGTCATTGTATTAGTTACCTATTGCTGCATAACAAATTGTCCCCAAAATTTAGCAGCTTAAGACAAAAAACATTTATTATCTCACAGAGTTTCTTAGTTCAGAAATCCAGAAGTGGCTTGAGTGAATGGTTCTGGATCAGGGTCTTTCATGAGGTTGTAGTTAAAATGTCAACCAGGTAACAGACACATGAAAAAATGCTCAACATCACTTGGCATCAGGGAAATACAAATCAAAACCACGATGAGATACCACCTGACACCTGTCAGAATGGCTAAAATTAACAACACAGGAAACAATAGATGTTGGCAAGGATCCAAAGGAAGGGGAACCCTCTTACACTGCTGGTGGGAATGCAAGCTGGTGCAGCTGCTGTGGAAAACAGTATGGAGGCTCCACAAAAAGTTAAAAATAGAACTACCCTATGATCCAGTGATTGCACTACTAGGAATACCTAGTATCCAAAGGATACAAAAGTAGTGATTCAAAGGGGCACATACACCCCAATGTTTATAACAACAATGTCTACAATAGCCAAAATTTGGAAAAAGGCCAGATGTCCATCGACAGATGAATGGATAAAGAGGATGTGGTGTGTCATATATGTGTGTGTGTGTGCGTGTGTGTGTGGGGGGGTGGAATACTACTCAATCATCAAAAAGAATGAAATTTCGCCATTTGCAAAAACATGGATAGAACTAGAGGATATTATGCTAAGTGAAAGAAGTCAGTCAGAGAAAAACAAATACCATCTGATATCACTCATGTGAAATTTAAGAAACAAAACAGATGGACATACGGGAAAGGAAGGAAAAATAGAATAAGATAAAAACAGAAGGGAAGCAAATCATAATTCCTCTTAATTCTAGGAAACAAACTGAGGGTTGCTGGAGGGGAGAGGGGTGGGGGGCTAAGTTAACTGGGTGACGGACATTAAGGGGGGCACATGGTGTAATGAGCCCTGGGTGTTATAAGCAACTGATGAATCATTAAATTCTACCCCTGAAACTAATAATACACTATATGTTAACTAAATTGAATTTAAATTAAAAAAAATTTTTTTAAATGTCAACCAGGGCTGCAATCACCTGAAGGCTTAACTAAGACTGGGGGATCTGCTATCAAGGGGCTCACTCACATGCCTGGCAAGCTAGTGCTGATTGTTGGCAGGAGGTCTCGCTTTCTTACCAGATGGATGTTCTTATAGGGCGGCTTGAGTGTCCCCATGACATGACTTCTGGCTTCTCCCAGAGAAGGTGATCCAAGAACAAGCAAAGTGGAAGCTGTAATGCGTTTAATGACCAAATCTCAAAAGCCACACTCCATCTCTTCCACCATGTTATATTCTTCAGAAGCAATTCGTGAAGTCTGGCCCACAGTCAAGTGAGGACTAATTAGGCTCCACCACTGGAAGGGATAGTTTCAAAGAATTTGTAGACATATTTTAAAATCACCATGATCATCCAATATGCTTCTAGTCCTCCAAAGCAAAAATCCTTTAATATTTCCTATAAACCTGCAACTCTACCAAAAACAATTTTATCTCTAACTTTGGCTAAGCTGGTATCTGAAGATACATCATGACTTTTGTGGATATGATAATCATGTAAGCAAGTGGCTGTTTTCACTATGAATAGATTAATGGATAACTGATAATTTTGCAGTTTTTCCTTAAATACTAGTTAGGTTTTTAATAGGCCACCAGTCTTTCTGAAGTTAGACTTCCTAGCACTCTACAAGTGAATTTTTCTTTCCTTTTCTAAATACTTTGATCTGTCAGCATTCCTTTAGACAATGTCTGAATAGGACCTCCCACCTTACTCTTTAATTCTTCCAACCAGCCTCATAGAAAAAGGAAGTTGTGGAGAAATGGGAAACAAGATGGCCGAAGCAAGACCAGAGAACAACAGGAGCTTACAAAAGGGAAAATGTTGTATGTTTCTACTTGCCATCTTACACTTCGGCCATTGCCATAAGAACAGCCTTCCCCGGGCAGCTACTATTACTTCAGCCTGCACTGCAGAATGAGTATGCATTGAACAGAGCCAACCCAGGAATCTGGAGTCTTGCAGCATGAGGGAGAGCCACCCCAGCTGACCCTCAGACTCATGAACAAGAATATTATTTTAGGCCATCAAATTCTGGTATAATTTGTTAGGCAGCATAAACCAATTGATACATCCAGTTTTATTTAGATAACCACTCCAATACCAATAATTTGTGACCAGAAAGCATGACTGTGACAGAAAATTACATCTCCTGCACAAACCATGTTTTTGAAAAAGAAGGGGGAAATGGTTTTCAGAAGAAGGTTGTGGTGAGGAGAACTGGGAACACAAGTCAATAGGGATGCACCGCAGTCTGGAATTCCCTAAATTCCATTTGTGTTTTCATCCCTTTATTCAATAAAACACTTCATCCAATGAATTATTTTTTTTCTCTCACCTAAGACTCTTCTACTACGATTTAACATAAGTGTTTTTGGAGTTGGTGAGATTCAAAGAAGACCTTGAGAAAGAGAGAGACCACATGGTTTCAAGCAAAGGGCTCAGTAGTATGAGTGAGAAACTGGAACAAAGGACCAGGTGGACATAGGAGAGGATAGAAAGCAAAGATCTGGGGTGGAATGAGGACTTGTACACAAACACTTGACCTGGCAGGGCACACACGAGGCTGGTCTAGTCTTTTCCACTTTTGCTGCATCCTGCAGGGTACAATGAGAAGAGTTCTTTGAGAAAGCATGCTGCAAGACCCATTGAAAATAATGCCAAGAGAAAGCAAGAGGACTGAGGAGCACAAAATGGCAGCCATGACTGGCATTTCTCCTTCTTATTAAACCATTTTTCTGTCTTCCCTCCCTTCTTTCTCCACACATCACCACCAACAGAACTAAAGGGAAAATACGAAATGAATATTTGGAGCCTATCTAGTGCCATTCCCCAATTACTATAATAGCTTGTTCTTTAATCCAGAACTTTTCTGTAACATACCACTAATCATCTGGGGGTTTGATTCCACTATTTGAAGTGTGCCACATGTCCTGTCAAAATAACTTCTTCTAGCTGCATAACAATTGTGGGTGGCCTGTGATCACCTTGTCAGAGTGTCTTTTACACCCAGAGCTGGTTGCCAGATTCCACGTTACTTACTTCCTGGCCCCCCCTCCTGATAACTTATGCTCCATATATCATCTCTTTCCTCTTTTTTTGCTGGCAATTGCTGGGGCCTAACAGCAATTTGCAGTTATTTATGCAGCTTAAACCCTATTGTCAACATCCTTATCCTCAATACACAACCATTCCAGTGGTGTGAGCTGAGTTTTTCAGGAATAATGGGTGAGTGGGGGAGGGAGATGGGCTGAGGTTAACAGAAGCAAGCCTTCCTGGGGTCCGCAGCCAAAGCACACATTGTTACTGAGCTGCTTTTTTCCCTTCTTGCCTCTATTTGGGGTGGATTTTCATTTGGAATTAAAAACGGATCACAGCTTGCTGTTTGTTTGCTATTGTCAGGTCAGACCAAGCACTCAGGAAGAGAGTGGTATCACTATGTGCATAGAATTTTCTTGGCAGTTTAATAAGAATGATGGAATTTGTCTGCATTTGCATATCACCTTCTCTCTTGGGCTCTCAAAGTCCTCCCAAAACAGAATGTAATCCCCACAAAAGTCAGATGTGGCATGGGACATGGTCCCCCTTTACTTCCTCAAGCCTATTTTAGAGGATATAGACAGGGAAAACACGTGAAAGGAAACAGGAGGAGGGCGGTCAAGGCTGATGCTTTCCTAGAGAACCACAATTGCAGCCCTTGTGCTACTTACCGAAAAAGTATCCCTTCTGCATGGATTAATTCAATCCCTAATGGACTAACAGCCCCATGCCAGGGCACACAGCTTGGTGAGTGGAATATGGACTGGAGTCAAGCACCCGCTCACCCCTTAAGCCAGGAATTTTTGTACGTGGCACAAACGTACAACTCAGCCCTGAATTCTTACATCCAATGAAATAAATTAAGCCTTTGTACTTAGAATTTTGTCAAAGGGACTCATTATAACCCCAGTACACAGTTGACCAATTGAAGACACCACCAATGCCTTGACATCTAAGTCGAAAACTACAGTTTAGAGACCTCTAACAATCTTTGTGAACATCTTCTCATTTATTCCCAAAAGTATTTTTTAAACACTTATGTGGTAAGCACTAGCCCCTGCCAGAAGCCTAAAGTCCTTTGGGAAGACAACAAAAATTACCATAAATAACTGTAGCTGTGGTAGGCAGCTTCTGACATGGTCCCCCATGATCCTCACCTCCTGGTATTGATGCTGTTGTGTACTGCTCCCCTGGAATGTGGGCCAGATCTAGTGACAAAAGAGTTCTAACACATTCTAACAAATAGAATACAGCAAAAGTGATGGCATGTCACTTCCATGGTAAGATTACAAAAGACTGTGCTTCCATCTTGCCACTCTCTCTCTCTTGCTGGTGCCCTTTCTTGCTCTCTCACTTGCTCACTCTGATATAGCATTCAGCCACATTGTGAGACGCCCTATGGAGAGGCCCATATGGCAAAAAACCAAGGGAGGCATCCGGCTAACAGCTTTTGAAAAGCTGAGGCCTCAATACAACAGCCCATGAGGAACTGAATTCTGCCAACAACTACATGAGTGAGCTAGGAAGTAGATCCTTCCCGGAAAGCCCTGATAATTCCTCTTCTACCATTCAAGATTTTTCTCAGTCTAAACCAGTGTACCTTGGCAATAATACTTCCTATCACACTCTAGCCAAACAGGGACACTCACTGTCCTTAGATCACAGCCAGTTGATCTCCCTTTCTGTGGCTTTGTTCCTGTTGTTTCCCATATTTAGAATATTATACCTTTTCTATCAGAATTCTCCCCCAAATTTCATAACTCAGCTAAAGCTCTGTCTCTTTCCAGAAGCTTTATTTTTTTTTTTTTTAAAGATTTTATTTATTTATTTGACAGAGACAGAGACAGCCAGTGAGAGAGGGAACACAAGCAGGGGGAGTGGGAGAGGAAGAAGCAGGCTCATAGCAGAGGAGCCTTGATGTGGGGCTCGATCCCATAAAGCCAGGATCACGCCCTGAGCCGAAGGCAGACGCTTAACCGCTGTGCCACCCAGGCGCCCCTCTTTCCAGAAGCTTTAAAACATGATGGAGTGCCCTAGACATAGCTGGTAAAGTAACGTGTTAGCCCAGTTTGATCAGTCTGGGTCCAAATGACCCCTTTTTCCTCCTGATTCTTGAAACACCCCTTACCCACTGAACCTCTGGTGTGATACGTCATAGACTTCTGTTAGTTTGCAATTCCAGCAGAAACATAATAAGTTATCAAATACCCATAATTGAAGGTATGAAATGAGTTAAGACTAAAGATCCAAGCTGAGATGTCTAGTTTGGGGAGATAGATTCTACCATTAACTTTGACCATTGTCAAGGTATATTCTAAAGCTGTCTATCAACTTTCCTAGGATTCTATTGCTTATCATCCTGTCTTTAGTAATTCATCATTATTAGTCCATAGAAAGTGTTGCAAGTTACATTCATAAATATGAAATTCTTAAAGTTCTCAGACACCATTTCTCATCTTAATGAATGATATAGTAAAAACAGTGTCTCTTTTGAATTTCATGAAAGAGGAGGAGCAAGGGAGATCCCTCATGGTTCTTTGAGACTCAAGAGCAGGATATATGAATTGTCATGCATATAGATATATGTGTGGGTAGAGTTATGGCACACAAGAAATGTGTTGATGACCTAAAGGTAATCATCGAAGAGTAAAATAAGAACTCGAGAAAAGGAGAAATACTTTTGATAAATGGAAATGGTAAGTGATTAGGGAAAGGTAAGAAGGCTAAAATTTCATTCACATACCACCAGACAACAAAAACTAATAATTGGTGATCACCTACTAGCTACCTTAGATTACATTATCTTCTCTAATCATCACAACAACCCATTTTACAAAAGAGAAAACGAAGGCCCAAACATGTCAAGTAATTTACCAAAAATAAATTGCTTCTGGTGACTGGTGAGGCCAAGATTCTAACACCAACATGGCTGAGCCCAAATCTCATGCAATTCCCTTTTGGACATCACAACTGGAAGACATGACCCCATACATGTTTAAGAGGCATCAAATTATTTTACTTGGTTATCACTGGATGAAAGGTAACCTATATTATTCTTCCTGAAATGATTCCACTATCTTTAAACAACTTTACCAACCAATCTGTGTCTACAGGAAAGCCATCCTTTTCTATGTCTCTAAATGAAATGAAGAGCAGACTAGCCAATGCACCAAGATTTAGGTGGAATTTGAGGGAATCAGCTTATCCCACACCACGTCTTCTGATGTCATATCCTTATTACCCTTGGAAAAAGCCTTCAAATAGTTTCTTCATTTCAAATGCAAGTTGTCTTCTGCCCCTGAAAGAACTTTTATGAAGAGATATAGGCATGCTATATTAAACAAAAAAAAATGTTTCCTGGACATGCAAAAGGATATAAGACACAGCCTTGTCCCAAAGATATCTCAAGTAACTGCTTGATTGGTACTCTTTCCTGAGCTTTCTAGTCATCCATTCAAAGAATGTCAAATGATAGTGTCTAGTTAATGTACTGTATTGACATTAGACTAGCCTCCCCTCCCTGTTTCCCTCCCCATCGTCTGACAAACCTAAGGGTAGAGAACGTGTCAGGAGGATGTTAAAACTGGATTTATCAAGGTCTGGGAAACATGGGCCTGGGAACCAACCATGAATGTGTCCTGTGAACAGAGGGGGGCAGCAGAGGGCTGCTGGAGAGGCACACTCATCAGGGAGCTTCCAAGGGGACACCTGGTTCTGGTCATCCTGGAGACATGGGCTGGGAGACCCTCCCCCAAGAGGTGTAACCCAGCTGAAGAATTTAGCCCTGCTGAGATCCTTGGCTGGGATCCACAAATAGGACCCTCCATTTCCCAAATAACATTCAGATCATGTCATCCTCTTGCTAAAAAGTCACTTTCATCAATGGCTCCCCATCGCTTACAGCACTGGTTTTCAAGCTTTAGTGTGCATCAACATCACTTGGAGGAACTGGTAAAACACAGATCAGTGGGCCCACTTCTAGAATTTCTGATAGATTAAGTCTGGGGCAGGGCCCAAGAATCTGCTTTTCTGCGAAGGTCTCAGGTGATGCTGATATTGCTGGCTCCTGTTGGCTCAGGGACCACACCCAGTGAACAACTGGCTTAGAAAGTGCTTGAGCTGCCCACCTACCCCCTGTCCAACTTCTCTTCTAACCACTCAGTCCCAATTGCATCCCCTCCCACCCACTCCCCACACTGCGTTCTCCTGGGAGCTTCCTTCAGCCTCCCGAGGGAACCATGTTTTCCCACACCTCTTAGCTTATTCACATTGGCCGTCTCTGCTGATACATTTTTCTTCCGTCTCTTTACTGGCTAATGCTTACTTATCTTAGGTCCCAAGTTAGAAGCCTCCCTCCTGTGAACTCCCATACTGTCCTGCATTTCACTTCCTGCACTATGTTGTGGATAACCATTTGTGTGTTTGTGTCCCGACCAGTCTGTCAGCCTTTTGGGAGCAGAGGCTCACAAACATACACACCATTGTAAATCCTCAGTCACCAATCTCTTCTGGAGTCTCACAACAGTCACCAATCTCTTCTGGAGTCTCACAACAATCTCTGATCACCTCCCTCCTCCGTTCTCAATGATTATTTCAAACAGTCTTCACTTTCCTCAAATCCCTAACCTTCCCACCTCCTCTATCACACTCAACAGATGGCCTTGCCTACTCCTTCACAGAGAAAACAGAAGCCACCAAATAGAAACCTCTCAACTTCCCACCACCAAACCTACAAACCCACACTCACCACATCCCTCTGACCTCCTGCTATAATAGAAGAGCTGCCTCTACTTTCTAAGTCAGCCTAAAGCCATTCCCACCATCTCTATTGTAGTTTTCTCCCTCCTGCTTCCTCAAAACCCCCACTATCAACACACCCTCTTTACATATCTTCAGCTTCTTCCGATTTTCTCCCTGCCATTTTTAAAATGTGTCCAACTCTCTCCTCTATATATAACCATCCCCCTTCTGCTACATATCACCCTGAAATTATCATCTTATTTCTGTTTGCTCCTGCCCAGCCAAAAATGTCTAACTTTATGATTTCCGTTTCCTCATTTCCCATTCATTCCATAAGATACTTTTCCTCAAACACTGCTCTTACTAAGGTTGCCAAGAACCTTTCTTTAGCTAATCCCATGGAAACTTTTCAGTTCCCACCATGCTAGGCCCTATTAACTCCCTCCTCCATTGTGAAGCCCTCTCACCCTTAGCTTCTGCGACATCCCTGTCTGGTCTTCTACCTTTCTGGAATTTTCACTTTATGGCCGGGTTCCCCTGTACTTCACTTGTAAATGCCAGTGTTTTGTTGCACTCAATCTTAGAACTTCTTGTTTAAAGTCGGCCTGGATAAACTTATCCATTCTCATTGATTCACTTACTCTTTATGTACCAACCACACCCTTTTCAGGACAGATCTCCAGTCTCTGGCGTCATGTAACCATTGTCTCAAAGTTCTTTTTTTGATGCTCTACAGGCCCCTCCTACTGAACTTAGGACCCTCCAGAAAACCCTCTCCCTCTATGTGCTTCTTATTGAAGAAACTGAATGTCAATAACCCTGGGGGCGTATGCTTGGCATCTCCCTCCATCTCCTACTCCATATCTCACCAAATCCACAATCCCCAAATTCCAATAGCCTCTCTCCATCTCCTCCAGCATCCCCTCTCTCCTGGATTATAGCTGTAGCCCCCGCTGTCTTTGCAGCATCTCTGGCCCCCTCCAAATCATTTTTCCCACTTTGCTAGAGGGGCCTTTCTAAAAACAAATGCCACTTCCTTGCTTAAATCCCTCAATAGCTATTCTTTACTATGGGGATAATTCAGTCTTGTCTTGCCCCTTATCCCAGCCACACTGGCCTTTTTCACTCCAAAGCACCAAGCTCCTACTGACCTCAGGGTCTTTACATATGCTGTTCTCATTCCCTGGAATGCTTGCCTCACACCTTTCTTTGCCTAGCAAACTCCCACACATCGTTCAGGGCTCAGCTTCAGATTCTCTGAGGGAAGTTTCACTGACCCTCCACCACCACCCACTATATGCTGAGTCAAGTTTACCAGTTAAATACCCTCATAGTATGCTGTTCTCTTCCTTCAAAGCGCTCATCGCAATTGTGGTTAATGAATTACTTGTGAAATTATTTTTCAATGCTTCTCTCTCCTTCTAAACATCATACACGCAGAGATCAAATCTTTCTTATTTCCTACCATATCTCTACTACCGTTCACAATGCCTGGCTTGTACTGAGCTGACAACTAATCTTTGTTGAAAAAATAATGAATGATTACAGAAAATAAATGCCACAATTTGAGATGCCACACTTCATGGGCTGGTTGGTTTGCTAATTCTCTACATTTGCAATGTCTTCTATATTCACTAGATAACAAAATAATAACTCACATTCCTTCAGAGCTTTCTATTTGCCTGGCACTGTCGTAAGTGTATTACATTCTCACAAAGTTCCTGTGAGCTAAATATTATTACTTTCTCCATCTTATAGTAGAGGCAACTGAAGCACAGAGACATTAACTATCTTGCCCAAAAACACAGAGCTAATAAGTAATGAGCTGAGATACAGTTCCTATGTTCTAAAAAGTATAATATACTATTTCTCAAGATAGTTATATAAAGGGAAGACCTCCATGAATGTTGGGACTTGTGCATTACTAAGGCTGCTGTTACAGAGAAAGGAAGACCAAAAAATTAGATATGTCAGTGGTTCTCAAAATGTAATGTACATTACAATGACCTACAGAGATTGTTGAAATACAGTTTACAGGACTCCATTACCAGATTCCGTAGGTCTGAGCAGTGAGGCCCAAGAATTTGCATTTCTTATTTATTTATTTATTTATTTATTTATTTATTTATTTATTTAAATTTTTTATTATGTTATGTTAGTCACCATACAGTACATCATTAGTTAAGTTCCCAGGTGATGCTGATAGAACTGGTCAAAGACCACACTATGAAGACTACTACAGTGTATAAAGGACTTTCACAAGATTTCTCCATTTGAAAAAATACAGAGTATCCTTCTCTGGCAATCTGCCCTTCTATAATAAATAAATAAATAAATAGGAAAGAAAAGCTGTTCAAGAGAAATTTTAAAAACGCAAACAAAATAGAGCAAGGGTGAAGTGATGTTTCACATTCTTCATCCGCTAGACCCTTCTCCTATCTTTCCTTCAACCTCACTGCATAGGTTGTAGTAAACTCCTCCTGAAGAAATAAAAGTATTTACATCTAACAAGATGAATGTGTTACCTAGCTTACCTTTTTAATTCTCACAGCTCCATAAGATCACACTATTATTATCCCCACATGAGAGATGAAGAAACTGAGACTCCAGGAGGTTAAAGATCACAAGATCCGAGATCACAAAGCTCTAAAGTAGAATACTGACTCAGATTCAGGTGGGTACGACTCCAAATCCCTATCCTTTCCCATAATTGACACTGTCTTTCATATTTCTTTTTTTTTTTTAAGATTTTTTTTATCATATCTTTATTTGAGAGAGGGAGCGTGTGCACACACAAGCAGGGGAAGGGGCAGAGGAGGCAGAGGGAGAGAGAATTTTGAGTAGACACCATGCTGAGTGTGGAGCCAGATGCGAGGCTCCATCCCACACCCTGACATCATGAACTGAGCTGAAACTAAGAGTCAGGTGCTTGACCAACTGAGCCACCCAGGCGCCACTGTCCTCCATATTTCCATTGACCTTCTTAATTATCTTAAATGTACAAAAAACAAAAAATAATCTCTCTCACACTCATATAGAAAATGTCAACTAAAAAAAAAAAATCTAAAACCATCTCTCCTAGCAAAATATGCTTTTAATGCCTCTTCTTTGGGTTACTTCTTTGAAATTGGTTGCTATTCATTTCAAATGTGTAGTGATAAGAAATCAAAATATTGAATTAAAGAATTATTAGACCCTCTCAAAGAAGTATATAGCACCCGAAACAGCCATGGCCTGGGTTGTCTTTCTAGAACCACCAGACAAGACTGAATTCTATCACCTTCCTGGTGTGGTTGAAGAAGACTTTTAGAATTCCACTGCAGTGCTGTGAGGCCATACATCCCCCAGGATTAATCACAAATATTTTATAAAGATGAAGTTTCGTTATATCTTTGTTCTTTGTATCTTGGCTTTTGTTGGCGCATTTTAATTAGGATCTGGTATCTGCAATAAACAGTAAACATAAAGAGCTTTGCAAAAATGTATTAGACTGTTTGTTTTCACACTCTAATGCATATTTGCACAATTTTACCATGAAAAAAGGAAAACATGCTAAGCTCTTGGGCTCTATCCCAAATGTCCTGGAATAGAATCCGGAAATTACTAAAAATGCAACCAAACCTTATCATATTCCAGCAATTAACCTAAGAAACGAGGGTCCATTCTTTGTATAAAAAAAGGCATTTTCAAGAGGAGAAGTCTGTGGAGGAGAATGCTTCTCGATAACACACGTATCGCATTCTCCAAACCTGTTTTGAAATTTGGACTTTTTCCCTTTCACGCTAAAAGAGCTTAATAAACAAATTAGGTTGGGTGATGTTTTATTTTCCTCTTTCAGAGTGTTAAGAAAGCTTCTGTTACTAAACGAAGACAGAAAGGTTAAGCATAAGACGAGGGATAAAATAATCACGTCGCCTCATTTTTTAAAAGTAGCTGGGGATTAATAATCTTCCTGCTAAATAGTTACACACTAGAATGAATTATTATTAAAACAGTAGAATCATGTGAATCAAGTGCTAATGACAAAGGACATGTTGGAGGGGTTTATTTGAACATATTCTAATCAAAAAGTAGCAAAAACTTTTAAAAATCTCCAAATGTGGCTCTTGTGTACAATGGTTATTGATAGGACACCTTGATAGTGTGCAAATGCGATGCAAAATCATAAGAGTAGGAGCAATTTAGAGGCATAAAGTGATTTTTTCTTCTTTGTTTATCCTTTAATATGTTCCCAAATAAAACACAGGATTAAGTAATTTATTTTGTTGCATGATTTATTTATGGGTTGAAACACAGTAAAGAGCAGATAAAAGGCATAGTCCCAGGCATCAACTTAAAAGATAAAAATCATTACATTTTATTAGTGGGAGACATATAAAAATGCCAATGTGAACTGTAAAGAAAGGAAAAGTACTAGCTCACAGGTCCCAAGTCTGAGTTAGACTTGGTGTTTCTAACTCCCCTTTAGGGGAATGATAGGCCTGAATTTAATTAGAAATCTGTTTTTTTAAGATTAAAGTTGTGAAAAAGTTAAAAGGTTGGATCATGCAAAAATAAAAATGACTCTGAGGATCTTAGGGAATTTGAACTGGTAAACTTATATTTTATTTCCTGCCAACTGTTTGCAGGAGGATTAAGAGATGTACAGGAATTATTAGTTTTAGATAAAAGCCAGCGTTTTATAAAGCAATTAATTTTTCATTAGTTCCACATAATTTTGGCAAAAAATAGTTTTGTTCCAATAAAGCTATTACATTTCAAGAGGTTACTCTAAAATATAGCCATTAACTCCGCATTAATTTAACCAGATTTATAATAGGCTAAACTACAGGCAGGAAAGCAGTAATAGTTTTTTACAGAATATATTAGAATTAAAAGGAAAAAATTAAGATGAAAAATATTTTAAAAATAGGCCATAAAACTTCTAAATTTCTAAGCATGGTTATGCATTTATTTAAAAGACATTTTCCTATAATGTTTGTTAAACACATAAAATGAATTATATAAAGTTCACCTTAAGTTTTTGCCTGGGGTTATCTTGGAACTATCAGAAATAAGTATTTTTATTACCATTAATTTATTTTATATTACAATAAATAAAATATACTTTACAGGTTGAAAAAACAAAACTTGTTAGCACTGAAGATTTTACTCACAGAACCATCAACTCCCCTTCCCAATATTTGAACTACCTTTAATGCACCCACAAAATTCCACTTAGATGGCCAATGCACCCCGATTGTTGGAGTGTTCTCACCTCCAGTTTGAGTTCTTTAATCCTCACTGAAATACAGAGAAGTCTATTTGAGTAGGGATAACAGACCTCAAAGTCCTGCCTGGAGAATGTTTCTTATCTGTTTACCTCCAAATAGGCTTCAGTGGTTGCCACTCCATCTCCACCACCAGCCTCCTGCTCCAGCCCACAACCACCTCTCTCCAGCTCACTGCGATGTTCTCCCTCTAACTCCCCCACATCCCACGCTTGTCCCCCAACCCCACTCAGGTTCTATACTGTGAAGAGAAGATTTTTGTTAAAAATGTAAGTCATGTTACCCCCAAGTTGAAAATCCTCCATTGATTTCTCTTGTATCTTCAGAAAAATCTCATTACCTTGGCCTCCAGAACCCATGACTTGTTTCTCTCCTCTGAGTAATGCATTCTTTCTCAGGGGATTCATCCCGACCCGGTGAAGTTCCCTCAAGTGCTCTGCAGCCAGTCCCACACCTAGTCACGTACCAGGCACTAGGTAAATGCTGAATCCCTATGTTACCACCACTTTGGTTTTAAGACATTTGTCCCAACGTGTTCTTGATGAGACTTTCTGTCAATCTAGTTTTCAGACTTTTTGCCTGATTTTGTGACTCTCCTTGCCCTTTAGACTGGGCACCCAATGCACTTATTCATGTAGGATCTTAACTCCCCCTCAAACACCATGTTGTTACATACCCTCCCTGATTCAGTGTAAGCCCGGAAGCTTCGACATCAGCATTGCTCAGATAGGAAGTGTATTTGCTATTCATATCAGCCATGGTGAGTCCAGGGATGCACCACATTCTAACATTAAACTATTCTCTAATGACTGCATTTGTATTTATATTGTCTGCCCCAACAGATCATCAGGTCTTTGAGGGTAAGTAATGTACTTACTTATTTAGGTCATGTTAGTAGTGTCCTGAGGACTCGTCAGACGTCATATTCAACATGGGCTCAGCTCAGGACATGGGTGGGACCTTGTGATGAGCTGGCTTATAGAGGGACATTAAGGCAGGACTGAGGAAACCAAACTAGGAGGAAGGCACATCATTCATTCACTCATTCATTCAACTGCCATCCACACAGCAATACTTCCATGTCCACAGCTAAATGATGCAGCATGAAATGAATAAAGCATAGCTGCTTACTTTTTATTTCTTTTCAAATTCTTGGCATCCTATCATCATGAACATTATGCACACACACATTTTTGCTTCTCTGTTCAATATCATTAAGTTCACTTTAAAAAAGAATAGCAAGCGGGCGGACCGCGGACCCGCACTCTGGAAACGGCAGACTGAGTCCGTGAGCCGGGAGCGTGCACCACCAAGCATCTCACGGAGCTCCGGAGCTCCGGTGTGCTCACTGGATCGAGGCGGAGACCGGGAGCTCCGGGAGCGTCCGCGGGGCGGCTGGCGGCCGGAGGGCCACCTGCACGGGGGAGCAGGTGGACTCGCGGTCAGCACCCGTGAGACACCAGACTGAGACGGGGAGCTCCGGGAGCCCGCGCGGGGCGGCTGGCGGCTGGTGGCTGGCGGGGTTGGAAACACAAAGGACAGAGTCGTGCCGGCCCTGGAAGTGAGGGCTGGGACGCCGGGGTGTGGGGCGCACAGCCCCGGGATGCTGCAGGGTTGAGCAGCCAACAGAAACAGAGTTAAAGTGGCCAGAACATCAGTGGAGAACGATCCGCGATCCCTCTGTTCTGAGACAGAGGCTGAATTTCAGCCGCTGCTGCTCTCTCAGAAGAGGCATAGCAAACCGCCAGGGAAAGCCGCCAGAGAACAAAAGCCCGGAAATACCGGCTCACAGGGTGCCCATCCCCATCCCCCCTCGCAAGGGACACAGAGACTCTACCCAAACAGGGTTTTCTGAGTACCTGCAGGCAGGCCCCTCCCCCAGAAGGCAGGCTGAAAAATCAAGAAGCCCACAACCCGGAGCGCCTGAGTGGCGCAGTCACCAAGCACCTGTCTTCGGATTAGGGTGTGATCACAACGCTCCGTAAGGAGTCCTTCATCGGGCTTCTCCACCGGGAACCTGCTTCTTCCTCTCCCACTCCTCTGCTTGGGTTCCCTTTCTTGCTGACTGTCTCTCTCTCTCTCAAATAAATAAATAAACTCTTTAAGGAAGAAGCCCACATCCCTAAGATCTCTATAAAACAAGGGCGCACGGCCTGGGTCCCAGTCAACACTTGGGCTCTGGACAACCCTGCAATCTCTCTTCATCAGAATGACGAGAAGGAGAAGTCCCCCCCAGCAAAGAAAAGATAATGAGTCTGTGGCCTCTGCCACAGAATTGGCCTCGGCCACAGAATTAATACATATGGATGTATCCCAATTATCAGAAATGGAATTCAGAGCAACAATGGTCAAGATGATGAGTAAACTTGAAAAAAGCATCAGAGAAAGCGTTGCTGAGAATATAGAATCCCTAAGGGCAGAAATGAGAGCGAATCTGACAGAAATTAAAAATTCTATGAGCCAAATGCAGTCAAAACTAGAGGCTCTGACGGCCAGGGTCACCGAGGCAGAGGAACGCGTTAGCGAATTGGAGGATGGGTTAGTAGAAGAAAAAACGAAAATAGAAGCTGGTCTTAAAAAAATCCACGCCCACGAATGTAGATTACGGGAGATTACTGACTCTATGAAACGATCCAATGTCAGAATCATCGGCATCCCTGAAGGGGTGGAGAAAAACAGAGGTCTAGAAGAGATATTTGAACAAATTGTAGCTGAAAACTTCCCTAATCTAGCAAGGGAAACAAGCATTCGTGTCCAAGAGGCAGAGAGGACCCCATCCAAGCTCAACCAGGACAAACCTACGCCACGGCATGTCATAGTGCAATTCGCAAATATTAGATCCAAGGATACAGTATTGAAAGCGGCCAGGGCAAAGAAATTTCTCACGTACCAAGGCAAAGGTATCAGGATTACGTCAGACCTGTCTACAGAGACCTGGAATGAGAGAAAGGCTTGGGGGGGCATTTTTAAAGCTCTTTCAGAGAAAAACATGCAGCCAAGGATCCTTTATCCAGCAAAGCTGTCATTCAGAATTGATGGAGAAATAAAGACGTTCCAAAATCGCCAATCATTAACCAATTTCGTAACCACGAAACCAGCCCTACAGGAGATATTAAGGGGGGCTCTATAAAGGTAAAAAGGCCCCAAGAGTGATACAGAGCAGCAAGTCACAACCGATACAAAGACTTTAAAGAGAAATGGCATCATTAAAATCATATCTGTCAATAATCTCTATCAATCTAAATGGCTTAAACTCTCCCATAAAACGCCACAGGGTTGCAGATTGGATAAAAAGACATGACCCATCCATTTGCTGTCTACAAGAGACTCATTTTGAACCCAAAGATGCATTCAGACTTAGAGTAAGGGGATGGAGTACCATCTTCCACGCAAATGGACCTCAAAAGAAAGCTGGAGTAGCAATTCTCATATCAGATAGACTGGATTTTAAACTAGAGGCCATAGAGAGAGATACAGAAGGGCACTATATTATTCTTAAAGGAAGTATTCAACAAGTGGATATGACAATTATTAATATATATGCCCCCAACAGGGGAGCAGCAAGATACACAAGCCAACTCTTAACCAAAATAAAGAGACATATAGATAAGAACACAGTAATAGTAGGGGACCTCAACACCCCACTATCAGAAATAGACAGAACACCCTGGCAAAAACTAAGCAAAGAATCAAAGGCTTTGAATGCCATACTCGACGAGTTGGACCTCATAGATATATATAGAACACTACACCCCAGAACCAAAGAATACTCATTCTATTCAAATGCCCATGGAACATTCTCAAGAATAGATCATGCTCTGGGACACAAAACAGGTCTCAGCCAATACCAAAAGATTGAAATTATCCCCTGCATATTCTCAGACCACAACGCTCTGAAATTGGAACTCAACCACAAGGAAAAACCTGGAAGAAACTCAAACACTTGGAGGCTAAGAACCATCCTGCTCAAGAATGACTCGATAAACCAGGAAATCAAAAAACAAATTAAACAATTTATGGAGACCAACGAGAATGAATACACAACGGTCCAAAACCTATGGGATACTGCAAAGGCAGTCCTAAGGGGGAAATACATAGCCATCCAAGCCTCACTCAAAAGAATAGAAAAATCTAAAATGCAGTTTCTATATTCTCACCTCAAGAAACTGGAACAGCAACAGAGGGACAGGCCTAACCCACTGACAAGGAAGGAGTTGACCAAGATTAGAGCAGAAATCAATGAATTAGAAACCAGAAGCACAGTAGAGCAGATCAACAGGACTAGAAGCTGGTTCTTTGAGAGAATCCATAAAATTGATAGACCACTGGCAAAACTTGTCCAAAAACAAAGAGAAAGGACTGAGATTATTAAAATTATGACTGAAAAGGGAGAGGTCACGACCAGCACCATTGAAATTGCAAGGATTATTAGAAACTTTTATCAACAGCTATATGCCAAAAAACTAAACAATCTGGAAGAGATGGAGGCCTTCCTGGAAACCTATAAACTACCAAGACTGAAACAGGAAGAAATAGATTTCTTAAATAGGCCAATTAACTATGAAGAAATTGAGTCAGTGATAAACAACCTTCCAAATAATAAAACTCCAGGCCCAGACGGTTTTCCTGGGGAATTCTACCAAACATTCAAAGAAGAAATAATACCTATTCTCCTAAAGCTATTTCAAAAAATAGAAACAGAAGGAAAGCTACCAAACTCATTCTATGAGGCTAATATTACCTTGATCCCCAAACCAGGCAAAGACCCCCTCAAAAAGGAGAATTACAGACCGATTTCTCTAATGAATATGGATGCCAAAATCCTCAACAAGATCCTTGCTAATAGAATCCAACAGTACATTAAAAGGATTATCCATCATGACCAAGTGGGATTCATACCTGGGATGCAAGCATGGTTCAACACTCGCAAATCAATCAATGTGATACATCATATCAACAAGAAAAGACTCAAGAACCATATGATCCTCTCAATTGATGCAGAAAAAGCATTTGACAAAATACAGCATCCTTTCCTGATTAAAACCCTTCAGAGTGTAGGAATAGAGGGTACATTTCTCAATCTCATAAAAGCCATCTATGAAAAGCCTACTGCAAGCATTATTCTCAATGGGGAAAAGCTGGAAGCCTTTCCCTTAAGATCAGGAACACGACAAGGATGCCCACTCTCGCCACTATTATTCAACATAGTACTAGAAGTCCTTGCAACAGCAATCAGAAGACAAAAAGGGATCAAAGGTATCCAAATCGGCAAAGAAGAAGTCAAACTGTCTCTCTTTGCAGATGACATGATACTCTATATGGAAAACCCAAAGGAATCCACTCCCAAACTATTAGAAGTTATAGAACAATTCAGTAAGGTGGCAGGATACAAAATCAATGCCCAGAAATCAGTTGCATTTCTATACACGAATAACGAGACTGAAGAAAGAGAAATTAGGGAATCCATCCCATTTACAATAACACCAAAAACCATACGTTACCTTGGAATTAACTTAACCAGAGACGTAAAGGACCTATATCCTAGAAACTATAGATCACTTTTGAAAGATATTGAGGAAGACATAAAAAGATGGAAAAATATTCCATGCTCATGGATTGGAAGAATTAACATAGTTAAAATGTCCATACTACCCAGAGCAATCTACACTTTCAATGCTATCCCGATCAAAATACCGAGGACATTTTTCAAAGAACTGGAACAAATAGTCCTTAAATTTGTATGGAACCAGAAAAGGCCCCGAATCTCCAAGGAACTGTTGAAAAGGAAAAACAAAGCTGGGGGCATCACAATGCCGGATTTCGAGCTGTACTACAAAGCTGTGATCACAAAGACAGCATGGTACTGGCACAAAAACAGACACATCGACCAATGGAACAGAATAGAGAACCCAGAAATGGACCCTCGGCTCTTTGGGCAACTAATCTTTGATAAAGCAGGAAAAAACATCCGGTGGAAAAAAGACAGTCTCTTCAATAAATGGTGCTGGGAAAATTGGACAGCTACATGCAAAAGAATGAAACTTGACCACTCTCTCACACCATACACAAAAATAAACTCCAAATGGATGAAAGACCTCAATGTGAGACAGGAATCCATCAAAATTCTAGAGGAGAACATAGGCAACAACTTCTATGACATCGGCCAGAGCAACCTTTTTCACGACACATCGCCAAAGGCAAGAGAAATAAAAGATAAAATGAACTTATGGGACTTTATCAGGATAAAGAGCTTCTGCACAGCCAAGGAAACAGTCAAAAAAACTAAGAGACAGCCCACGGAATGGGAGAATATATTTGCAAAGGACACCACAGATAAAGGACTGGTATCCAAGATCTACAAAGAACTTCTCAAACTCAATACACGAGAAACAAATAAACAAATCATAAAATGGGCAGAAGATATGAACAGACACTTTTCCAATGAAGACATACAAATGGCTAACAGACACATGAAAAAATGTTCAAAATCATTAGCCATCAGGGAAATTCAAATCAAAACCACACTGAGATACCACCTTACGCCAGTTAGAATGGCAAAGATAGACAAGGCAAGAAACAACAATTGTTGGAGAGGATGTGGAGAAAGGGGATCCCTCCTACATTGTTGGTGGGAATGCAAGTTGGTACAGCCACTCTGGAAAACAGTGTGGAGGTCCCTTAAAAAGTTAAAAATTGAACTACCCTATGACCCAGCCATTGCACTACTGGGTGTTTACCCCAAAGATACAGACGTAGTAAAGAGAAGGGCCATATGCACCCCAATGTTCATAGCTGCATTGTCCACAATAGCCAAATCATGGAAGGAGCCGAGATGCCCTTCAACAGATGACTGGATTAAGAAGCTGTGGTCCATATATACAATGGAATATTACTCAGCTATCAGAAAGAACGAATTCTCAACATTTGCTGCAACATGGACGGCACTGGAGGAGATAATGCTAAGTGAAATAAGTCAAGCAGAGAAAGACAATTATCATATGATTTCTCTCATCTATGGAACATAAGAACTAGGATGATCGGTAGGGGAAGAAAGGGATAAAGAAAAGGGGGGTAATCAGAAGGGGGAATGAAACATGAGAGACTATGGACTATGAGAAACAAACTGAGGACTTCAGAGGGGAGGGGGTGGGGGAAGGGGATGGACTGGTGGTGGGTAGTAGGGAGGGCACGTATTGCATGGTGCACTGGGTGTTATACGCAACTAATGAAGCATCAAACTTTACATCAGAATCAGGGGATGTACTGTATGGTGATTAACATAATATAATAAAATAAAATTAATTAAAAAAATAAAATAAAAATAAAAATAAAAAATAAAAAAGAATAGCAGATCAGCGTATGTGTATATAGAAACTCCAAAAGATAAAGTGGAAAAACAATGAAAACTAATAATAAAATCCAATTAAATAGTACATTACTGAATAAATGTACAAAAATCAATTTAATTTTTGTATACAAATAATAATCAAGTAAACAATAATCAAATAGGAATTATCCCCATTTGCAATACCAATAAAAAGTGTATAATAGTTAATAATAAACCTCATAAGAAATATGTATAAAGAAAACCCTAAATTTTTGAGGCTCATAAATGTCTTGTGTAATTTAAATGGAATATGATGTTCTTGTATCAGAAAAGTTCATATGAGTTATCAATTGGCCCCAAAACGATTTAGAAATATGATGGGACGCCAATTAAAACCCTCTAAAAATTTTTGGAATAAGACAAAACCAAGTTCTCATGAAAGGACAAATGGGGAAAGAATAGCACCCAAAATTGAAAAGAATAATTGTGTTAGTAATTCTTTTTGCATTAAAAAATTACCCCCAAATTTAGCATCTTAAAACAACAAACTTTTTATTATTTTGGTTTCTGTGAATCAGAAATCCAAGCTTGGTTTAGCTAGATGCCTCTGGCTCAAGTTCTCTCACAAGGCAACAATCAAGGTATTAGCTGGGGCTGTGATCTCATGAAAGGCCCAACTGGGGTAGGATCCACTTCCAAGCTCACACATGTTTGTTGGCAGGATTCACTTCCTCCTAAGCTGTTACACTGAGGGCCTTCATTCCTCACTAGCTGTTGTCAGGAGATCCCCTGCCCCTGCAGTTCCTGGCCACATGGCCCTCTCCATAGAGCAGATAAACAGCTGGCTTCAAAATAACTGAGAAAACAAGAAAGAGTATCCAGGGGCGCCTGGGTGGCACGGCGGTTAAGCGTCTGCCTTCAGCTCAGGGCGTGATCCCGGCATTATGGGATCGAGCCCCACATCAGGCTCCTCCACTATGAGCGTGCTTCTTCCTCTCCCACTCCCCCTGCTTGTGTTCCCTCTCTCACTGGCTGTCTCTATCTCTGTCACATAAATAAAAATAAAATCTTTAAAAAAAAAAAAAGAAAGAAAGAAAGAGTATCCAAGATGGAAGTCACAGTCTTAATATCAGAAGTGACATGCAATGACCTTTACAGCATTTTATTCACTAGAGCGTCATTACATCTAGCCTATCTTTAAGGGAAGGAGAATATCCAAGGGCATGAATACCAGAAGGCAGTGATCATAGAAGGCCATCTTAGAGGTTGCCTACCCTAATAATTAAGGGGAATTTGTACTGTCACCATTAGAATATACCATAAAGCTATAATAATTAAAATAGCATGTAACTGATGGCAGAACAGGCAGTACTCAATGAAGCAGAATAGAAACCACAAAACAAATGAAGGTATATATAAGCATTGAGTACATTAAAATCATGATTTCCAAATCAATGGGAAAAGGATAGTGATTAGTCAAATTGTGCTGAGAAAATTGGTTACCTGTTTGGGAAAAATATCTGTATTGGAGCTTTACCTCACTACATGACCAAAATAAATCCTGGGAGTTTAACTAGTTAAATATATACAGTTGAGGAGGGACATAAATTGATCTTCAATTCTATTAGTAGCAATTTTATTTCTTAAGCTGGGTTGGGGTACATGGATATTTCTTCTACAACACCAAAAATTGCAGCTCACAGCACATCAGGCATTGTCATAAGCATTATACATACATTAATTTACTTAAACTTCAGAACTATCTTTTTTTTAAATATTTTATCTATTTATGTGAGAGAGAGCATGAACAGCGGGGAGGGGCAGAGGGAGAGGGAGAAGCAGACTCCCCGCTGAGCAGGGAGCCCAATGCAGGACTTAATCCCAGGACCCTGGGATCATGACTTGATCCGAAGGCAGATGTTTAACCAACTGAGCCACCCAGGCACCCAACTTCAGAACAATCTTAAAAGAGAGTTCTATTATCTTTTTACCTTTTACTATTTTAAAATAAGACACAATATCTCATGACTTGAAGATTCACACCCATTGTATTGGTCATGTATTGCTACAGAGGAAATTACTCCCAAACTTAGCAGTCTTCACCAACAAACATTTCTTACCTCACATGGATTCTGAGTCAGGAATCCAGAAGCAGCTTAGTTGGCTGGTTCCACCTCGGGGTCTGTCATGGTGTTGCACCAACATGTCATCTGGCACTGTGGTCATGTGAAGGCTTGATGGAGCTGAGGATCCATTTCCAACCTGACTCATGTACCTGTTGGCTCAAAGTCTCCATTGGTCTCCCCACTGGCTGCTAGGAAAAGGCCTCAGTTCCTCATCACATGGAGTTGATTGAGTGTGTACTTATGGCATGGCAGTTGGCTTCCCACAAGGGGAGAAATTCAAGAGATGGAGAGAAAGAGAAAAGCTTCAATGTCTTTCATGACCTAGTATTAGAAGACGCACTCCAACATTTCTACAATATCTACTCATTACAAACAGGTGACTAAACCCAGCCCATACTCAAGGGAAGGGGAATTCGGCTACACCTTACGATAAGAAGTATCAAGGAATTTGTGGACTCGTTTTCAAACCACCCCACTAATGAAATCAGGCTCGGAAGTTTTTGCTCTCAACCACTATGTACATTGCCTCTCTTATATTATTCTTTATGCCAGTTTCTATGTGTAAAACATTTCAGAATAGTTTAAAGGTTAAATATAAAAGTTAAAGCCATTAAATGAATCATAGGCAAATATTTTTAAATGTTGGGATGGGTAAAATCTTTCCAAGCATGACATCCAAAGTGAACCCAAAAAAGAAAGAAAGAAAGAAAGAAAGAAAGAAAGAAAGAAAGAAAGAAAGAAAGAAAAAGAAAGAAAGAAAGGAAAAGAAAGAGAAAAAAGAAAAAGATGGAAAGATATAACTACATTAAAAATAAAGATGTCTACATACAAAAAATCACCATCAAAAAAATTAAAACTCTAATAGAAAACTTGGAAAAAATATTTGCAGCATATATGACAGATGAAAAGTTCCTGTTCTTAATATCAAAGGGTGCTTTAAAATCACTAAGAAAAAGATATATACATTAGTAGAACATAAAATTGACATAAATAGGCAATTAAAAAGAAGAAATAGAAAATGCCAATAAACACATTAAGGAAATATTCAATTTATTTGATCTTTGGTAATCAAAGAACAGCAGTTAAAAATGAGATTTGCTATGTTCTTTCAAGTTGGTAAAGATTGGGGAAATTACAGTATTTTCAAGATTTGGAGGGAAAGGGAATTTCATACATCCACAGGGTGTATACATTGGTATCTGCAAGGAAGTTTTTAAAATAACCTTAAAGAGTTGTATTCCCTTTCACGTAACAACTTTACTTCTAGCAATTTATCTTAAGAACTAATTGGACAAAGATATATAGAGAGAGATGCTTATCACAGCATTTTTTATTTTACCAAAAAAAATTTTAAACAACTCAGACGTCCAAAAACTGAAGGTTTTGTTACATAAATGACGGTACAGCAGTGAAGGATGGAATATGATGCCATTAATAACTGACATGGAGGAAATTCATGATGTTAAATGAACAACGTATTTAAAATGGCATATATAACATAGTACAATTTTGGAAGAAAAAATGTTAAACTGTATTGTGTAGAGCATATGTTAACAGTGCTAAAATGCTATATAGAGCAAAATGTCAATAGTGTTATCTTCAGATGATACAATTTTGGGTAACTTTATATTTTCATCTGTTTACTCCTGTTTTTAAAATACTACCTGTGAAATAAGCCCAAATTATAAATCCAAAGGTATTTCTTCATTGACACCTCAGTCTTTCTCCTTTCTCCCTCACTAACGGAATAAATGACAGAAGAGGCTGGAACCTGTTATTATCAGTTAATAGTCATTAACCCCCTCACCCCAACACAGCCTCTGTAATTTGCATAATAAAGAAATGAGTCTGAAATCTCCTGCCCAGGGATCTCCATCTGCTTTAATGAACCTACTAGAATTCTGCTTTTGAACCAGAACTTTAGGCAGCATATCCAAAACAATGATGTGTTCACCTTTAAAGCAAGTGATTGAAAACTTACGTGAATGTGAGTTTGTCTTACACACCTAAAAAGCTCACAGTAGCTTTTATCAGTGTAGGTTATCGTTTCTCAAAACTACATCTACGTCGTTTGCTTCTGTCGTTTTAGAAATGGTTGAAAGTTTAATTTTGAATATGAAAAATTTTAGACTGCATGCAAAGCTCTACAATTATCAGTCAATCATTCATACTGAAAGGGAGCCCAGGCCAAATAGGTGATCCGTTTATTACTCTTATGTTTTAATGGATTAATGTTTTTAATTAAATTAGCCAAATTCTGGCAAAGTTTCTATCAAGAAAAACAAAGTCCAAGAAAACAGGTAACCATTTTTTGATACAAAAGGAGACTCTTAGTGACTTCAGAATTTTAAAAAGTCAAAAACTACATAAATTGCATAATAATAAAACATACTTCAAAAGGCAATGTCCAACATAAAGGCACCATGCACTTTTTTTAAAGTAGAGCATTCCTGTATTCAAAAAGCAAGAAAGAATTTGCAATATTTTGTAACTTTTAAGAGGAAAAATTCTAAATTGTAATTGCTAAGAAAAAATAAGTGATTTCATCTTCTTTTTTTCCTTAATTAATACAATCCATCAACTCCTTTATTCAGATAAGGCAGCACATACCAGATCAAACCAATATAAACTTACAAAGACTTTTTGAAATTGTTTGTTTACTCATTTGGGAAGATTTTTATGAATGACTTGCATTCCTCTTCCTACATTATCATTGATTATCTTTAGAAGAGATGTATTGGCTGAATGGTACTTGTCCTTTCAGAACATTGAAAGAAAGTTTTTATCCTTTTAGAGCTATCAATTCCCACTGAGAACCAACTCCCTTGATGGTGTTAAATAAATAATAAGAATACAGTTATAACATCTAATGTCTGATTCAGCACATGGCTTAATGAGTTGTAAGGTACTGTTAAGTGCTTTGAAATCTTCAGAGAGTGGGAAGGACAATATACTGTATCACCCGTCTGGAACATAACATCATCTTATTAGAGATTAATATTTTAATTCTTCACTTTATTTCAATATTTTCACTTTGATCTCTTTTGCACTGCCTACCTATATTTCATGGAAACAGCTAGAGTTTGAGATAATATGGAAATAAGTAAAAATTCCAAGAAGCTTAGAAATATTTTGGGGTGGTGTTTTCTATCATTGGCATGTAGTAAATGCTTAGTGCCTTAAATTGAACAGCATCAAATTAGAACTTAAAAGAAGCATCTGTTATACAGTAGAAATAAGCTAAGCATCAGGAGATTAGGGTCCTTATTTCAGCTCTCTTTTCACTACCTGTAGGACCACTGGCTGATCGTGTACCCAGTCTGGACCTCGGTCTTCTCATCAAAAAGTGATAGCTAATGAGACAATCTCCACCTGCAATATTCTTTGAGCACATGAAATCCAGATTGAGAAAGACTTGCATCGTAAAATGTCTAAGTATGGTTGTTTGTGCTAAAATGCAGACGGATTTCCTTAGAAATCCTGACCTCAGAGCACTCAATCTATGAGAACTCCAAGCTCATACACTAGGAAAACCAAGTTCCCTCCCAAGGAAGATCATCACTTTCAAATGTCAATTCATCTTGACTAATGACATCATTTGTTCAAAATGCTTTTAGAATCAAACCAACAATTCGGTCTAGAGTTTCCATCCTGAACCAAAGAAATTTATTTTTTATAAGTGGACACATCAAAGATTGTCATCTGCAAGCTATACCTAAGTCCCCAAGGGTTAAGAGAGGTGAAAAATAAAAATAAAAGATTTTCTGTAATTATTTGGCCTAACAGCTTCTTTTCTTTTCAATACCATCAAGAATTCATTTCCCAAAACTAAGTTGGAGAGTTTTAAAAAATCTATTATGATTTCATTCCTGGTAGGTCCTACTCCTGAGATGAAAACATTGAGGGCTGTTTTGTTTTGTTTTGTTTTGTTTTGTTTTTGAGCCTTTGGTACCAGACAAAGCTTTGCCTCCCCTGAGAGATGAGTGCACTTCCTCCTTTCTGATGGCTGATTTGTTATTTATCATGCATCCCTCTTACCCAGCCTGCCAAGAAGCTTAGACATAGGGTTGAAACTCAATCACAGCAGCCACATGAATAGTTACAGTTAGCATATTTCCTTTGTCCTTTTTTTCTATATCTCGCTTTTCTATTTTCTTAGCCTTGTTGCTAGGTCATATTTTATAAGTCATTGTAAACTCTTCGAAAGAGGTGAAGTATAAATAAATACAATTGTAGAATGAACATAACATATAAAAATCACAATCTATATCTGAAGGATATTAAAATTAAAAGTGAACTTATTTGGAAGTGAACTGCATGATATCAGCAAAATTTAGACAAGTAAGTAATTTGTTTATTAGATGTTCATCAAGTGTTCCAATTTATTTTGCTTTATTAATCTCTCGGGGAAAATTGAGACCTCTCTGAACATTTAGAGTGCTCAATTAAATTAAATATCATGTAAAAATACATGTGACTGATTTTTAAGTGAATGTCTACCTTCAAAGTGAAAACAAACCCTTTAGAACCAGAGGCTCTGTTTTATTTAGGGAATATTGGCTGCTCTAGCAAACCCAAAACGTGTAAGACTCAAACACATTTGAAGTTTATTTTTTGCTCATCTGAGAGTCTGAGGGAGTTCTTCCTAGTAAGCAGGCAGATCTCTATGTAGGGCTTTAGGGACCTGGATTCCCTCTATCTTTGGCTTTGCCGTTCCCTAGGGCATCAGCTAGCAGAAAGGAAAGAGAGCCTAAAGCATTGGCCTAAAGATAGTGTATCACTCTCACTCCTATTCTACCTGGTGAACACTAGTCAGGTGGCCACATCTAGACGTAAAGCAAGGGAGGGTGGGGGTGGGCGGAGTTTAGAAAGTTAGAACTGGGAAAGGTAGTTCAGGGCTCAATGACCGATTTCCGGGAATGACTCTATACAATGGAAAGGGAGCACATAAACTTCTGTGGGCAGCTTGCCCTGGCTGCTACAGGTTCGTGCCTTTCCATTCTTTGTGGTTTTTTTCCCCCCAACTCTCTATGCTCTATGCAAAGAAAGACACTCAAACACAGAGTGGCAATTTGGCAGCATAGCTTGCTCCACGTCTGACGAGGGTGCTGACGGAAGAACTGCTGGGAAAAGGCAGTTGAACAGAATCAGGAAATCACAGCGAAGACTGAAGAGACAAGCGGACGTCCAGCCGGAGATGATGAGTGGACATCTTGCTTCTAGGCTGTTGAGTCCATGAGAACCAGATAAACTAGGACAGACTCCATCTCATTTTCAGTGAAGGTTCTTTGCTTAATGTGGTACAATATATGATACCTTTGAAAGACTTTGCTTATTAATAAATTTACAGATAGAAAATTGCCTTTGTCAAGCCACATATCCTGATGTTCATTCAGGAAATATGGTCATCATCTGGGTTACAGGTTTAGTGCAGCCAATAAATAGCTGTGTAACTTTGGACAATCCATTTTACCGCTATGCGTGCAGATTATTTATTTAAAAAAATTGAACCAAATGGTCATTTATATCCAACTAAGATCCAAGTGAAGAACTCTGCCATCGGAGCGGCAATATGAAGCTAAGTCACCTTGAACATACTTTTAAGTTAATATATTCTAGCATCAATAATAAGCCAAGCTATTATAATAAATATATCCACTGACTGATTTCGAACAAGCAATGGTTTGTTAAATCCAAAAATTGCCTATAGTGGGGGCTATTCTTTCCATATATCAGACTGCATTTTACCAAACGCTAAATCCACTGCCATAGAGTAAGTAGTATCTATATAGGTCTTTACCTCTTTACAACCGTGACATTGCACTTAAATGAATCACATGAAACTTCCTGCACAACTTCTTAACCTAGTTATCTAAAAAGAGAGTACGCTAAATTAATCAAAATGCGTTATGAAACTAAATACCAGTCTTCACCCACTGGGTGTTCTTTGGGTCAGTTAGAATGTCATTTAGTAAATGGCCAAATGCGCAGCTTAGGGAACTAAATCATAATCTGGTTACCCAATTGAGTACCTCTGGCTTTCTTAAGCAGCGCCCTGCACCAGGGAACTATTGCAGCAGGGGCATGTGCTCTTTGCATTCACTATCCCTTAGAATCGTCCATGGTTGGGGACCTGTCCCACTCCCTTCTCCACGGTCTTCTAAGAACTTCATCAGAGTTCAATATCCATTGTGCCTCCCCTACAAGTAGCTTCAAAAAGCAGCCCTCAACTTTCAATCTGAGAACTGGATAGTGAATCTTGGGCTTTGGCCCAATTTGATTTCCAAACTCGTAAAGGCACTTGATGCCGTCCCAGAAACTGGTGGGCATCATGAGGGAGGGAGGGAGGAGTCAATTGTACCTGGGTGGGGGGTCTCGGGAGGAAGGTTTAGAAAAGGTTTTATAGATAAAATAATGCTTGAGAAGGCTTTTCAAAGACAGGAGGAGCCAAGAAGGTAAACAAAAAGATGCATAGGCTAGAGAAATAAACCAGGACTAGATCACGAAGGACCTGGTACAGGAGGCTAAAGAATTTGAACTCCATCCTATGGATAATGGGAAAATACCTAAAGGTTTCTAAGCATCAGAGTAATATGATAAAATTTTGCATTTTACTAAGATTGTTATTTTGGCAAAAGTGTGGAAGATAAATTATGGGCCAGAATGGAAACAGGGAACCAGTCAGGAGACAATTGTGGTAGTTACGACAATGCCAGTTTAGCCAACACACTATGACAAAGTTCCTAGCCAGAAAGCACCTCCCACCCCAACCCTTAGGCGGGTTCACAAGCAACAGGAAATTTCACACAGACAAATGCTCCTAATCTGTACATAGATGCTTCCAGGCAGTAATGTTAGCTCAGGTTGTATTTATGAAATGCGTAGAGCTAGATGAGAATGCTTTCCTTTTTATTGATTACTTTCAATTACACGTTACCTGGGATAGTCTTCTGCCAGATACGCCTTGTGATTTAGATCAGTGCTTCTCTATCTGTGGGAAAGGATTGGGCTTTGTGTTTTCTTTTTCCAATCTGTTGCAGACTGACACTTGTGTCAAATACAGCAATGGTAAATTACGAGACAAATGAAAAGAAAAAGTGAAAGATACAAAATGCAAGCCCTCTTTCTAATTTTATTGAGCAAACATAAAATAATTCTGTCAAATTGCTGTCAGAGTTTCTGACCGTTTACTTCCGGAATCTGCCACAGACCAGTAGGAGTTTGCAGACTGGCACAAGTGCACAGACCACACTAAGAGTAGCCCAGGTCCAGATGGGCATAGCGAGAGGTATGGAAGCACAGGGAAATTGATAACCTCCAAGAGCATCGCAGATCCCCCTCGTTTAATCTCCCTGAAGAGACGGGATAATGATAGTACTGAAACTATTAGACAGAAGCGGTCAGACACAACGTCCACATTTGTATCATGAAACAATTTAAACAAAGCAGCATTTTTATTAGATTTGGGTCGTTGGGGGGGTTTCCCTCCTACACAACTTTGCTTTAAGCAACTACTGAGACCAATATTTAAACATGTTAGCACTGATGAGCAATGCCAGAAAAAATATAATCAAAGTGACTAAATTAATAATTTATACACTAACAACTATGTGAAAATATAAGGCATGAGGAATTCAATTAGAAAAAAATGTAATCCAAATTAGAGTGCGTCTCAATTAAATTAGATTCCCCAACAGTGCTGTAAGTTTAGTTAAAGCCCATAGCACTACAATGACCTTAACATCACTAATGGCAACTTGACTTGGAGCGTATGTGGTATATTTGAAGCACTTTATAAATACTTCTGTGGATGCTGGGCTTAAGCTTAAGTGGTAATAAGACTCTTCCCAGATTTCTCTTTATAGTGTAATAATAATAGTTATTTATGGAACACTGGGTATGCTTCAGAGAAACTGTCTCTTCGAATATACCCCAATAACCCTGTAAGATGAGTATTCTATTCTCTCATTTTAAAGATAAGAAAATTGAGGTTCAGGGAGGTGAGTGCCTTGTGAAAGGTATACAGCTGTGAAGAGTGGGGGCCAAGTCGAAACCACATCCCCCTGACACCAAAGGCTGTCCTTCCAACCAAAAGGCTCTGATACACTCTGCGGACATCACCAGCTTCGGTGGAGTTTGGGCCTTGAGACTCTAGACTGCTTGGTTGGGTGGAGAGGCTTTCTCAGCTTTGTCGTCCTCGAACCTCACTGGGTAATGAAACCCCTAACAAGGTGCCACCATCCAGGGCACCCCTATCTCTGTACCTGCTAGTCTTTTTTTTTTAACTTTTTATTTTGTAATAACTTTATACTGATAAAAAAAAAGAGTTGCAAAAGTAGTAGAGAGGATTCCCCTAAGTCTTTATCCAGTTTCCCCTATGCTAGCATCTTATGTAACCATAGCACCATTAATGAAATTGGGAAATTAATATTGTTAATAGTATTAATTAAGCTTTAGACCTTATTTGAATTTTGGCAGCTCTCCCATCAATGTCATGCTTCCTGTCTCAGATCCAGTCCAGGATCCGTCATCACATTTAGTTTTTCTCTTTCCTTAGTGTCCTCCAACCTGTGACACTTGCTTAGTCTTTCTTTGTCTTTTGTAACCTTGACAATTTTAAAGAGTACTATCATTTATACAGTATACTTCAAATTAGATTTGCCGGATGTTTTTTCATGATTAACTTAAAGTTATGGATTTGGGGGAAGAACACCTCAAGGGTTATGTGCTCTTCCCAGTATATGAGGGCAGAGGACACATGTTGTCAATACATCTTATTATTAAGTGATACTAACATTAATTAAGATGTTGTCTACCAGATGTCTCTACTGTAAAGTTACTATTTTTTCACTGTGCAATAAATAGATATTTATTTGGGGGAAGATGCTTTGAGTCATCCTGCCAGCCTTTTTAATGTTGACATAATAGGTTGCTTGTTAATTTTGGCATTTATGACACTGACTTCAGAATCACTCTTCTATGTGACTGTTCAGAAGCTGGTTGGGGTGGATGATCAGAGAACAAACCTACTCATTACGGAGAAGGAAGAGCAGCGTCTAGGAGACTGGATGAGGGGTACAGAGGCAAAGTGAGAATGGTCAACAGAGAAAAAATAAAGTCCTAGAGAACCCCAAGAAGAGACTACAAGTTGTCCTGCACCCCTTTTTCCAACATTCCTTTATTCCTGTAGTAATTCAATCCCCACTCTTCCTCAAGTTTTAGCAAAGCTGGTGACCTTTCAGCTTGAAATTATATTTCCCAGTTAGATATGGCCCTGTGACTAAGTTCTCAACAATGCCATGTGAGCAGGAAGTGCTGGGTGCATACCATCAGGACATTTCTTGTCCTCTTTCCTTCCTCTGTGACCCTAGAACAAAACATCTTGCTGGTTTTGTATCATGGACCAGTTTAGCATGCTGCAAACTCCCTGAGACCTTAACAGAATGATGTTTTAAATTCATAAAGGTACAAAGGATTATAAGGGAAATCAATCATAGTGAAATACAGTTAAAACATTTTTAAATAAATATACGATACATTATGTACTTCTTTATTGATAGATTACATAAAAAGATTTCACAAGGGGGTCTAATGACTAACATAGTTTTAAAGTGATGAGTATAAATGGTACTTTGATATCACTGCAGTAACTACAATGTGATACGAGAATTCCCTGACTTTGATTGGTGACAAAGTCACTAGTCCTGCTAATACTACTACGGTTTGTTGCCTATAATTGAGAGATAATGCAACATTTCCTTTAGAGGTTTTCCTACTCACATTCATAGACATCCTGAGTTCCATCCATAGTCCCCAGAATAGAGAATACTGGAGCCACAAGATGGAAGAAATTCTGAGCCCCTGGATGACCTTTGGAGTAGAACCACCTGTCTGCCTTAGTTTCCCTCCCTATTCATCTCTGGCCTCTTCCTCAAAAAGAGAGAAATTTCAATATTGTTTGAACCACTTTGCCATGCTTTTTTCTGTATATATCTCTTAGTTATAATAGTTAAGCTGTAGGGCGTGTGGGTGGTTCAGTCCGTTGAGAGTCTGACTCTTGATTTCGGCTCAGGTCATGATCTCAGGGTTGTGGGATCGAGCCCCGCGTTAGGTACCATGCTGGGCATGGAGCTGCTTAGGATCTTCTCTCTCCCTCTGCCCACCCCCACTCCCACTGATGTGCTCTCTCATCCTCTCAAAAAAAAATAGTTAAGCTATCCTCCAACTCAGCAGTTCTTACACTTTTTAATCTTTGGACCCCTTTACAATCTTGAAAATTTAATTTGATGACCTCAAACATATTTTGTGTGTGTGTGTATATATATATATATATATATATATATATATATATATATGTTAGAAGTTAGAACAGAGAAATTTTTATTTTTATTCATTAAAAATAACAATAATAAACCCATTACATGTCAGCATAAATAACATTTTATGAAAACTAGCTGTATTTCCCAAAACAAACAAAAAAATAGTGAAAAGAATAGGCATTGTTTTACATTTGTGAGAATTTCTTTAGTGTCTTGTTTAATAGAAGACATCTGGGTTCTCATATCTGCATCTGCATTCGCTATGTTTTACTTTGTTGCTTTGGTTCAAGTATATGAAGAAAATCTAGCCTCACACAGGTATGGGAAAGAGTTTTTTGATGGTCATTTCAGATAACTGTAGGCATTCTTTTTTGATACTATACTAAAACTTGACAAGCAGTAGTTTCTTAATTTTGTTGTAATGTGGAATGTGAAACCATATCGCTGAACTTTTATACTCTGTCTCGTTAAAATCCTTTAGTCTGTAATTTGAATGGCTCTCTAACCCTTATGTGATTTTATAACATCATGAATTGGTCATTCTGAATATATTGGCTCACTGAGCTATGAAGATCTTCTAAATGTTGACACATGTCATTACACAATATCAAAGAATAACATTGGTAACATTACTGTGGGTCTCATCAAAAAAAAAGTTTTTAAGAATTGAGAAGCTGTCAGGCTCATGGTGGTGGATATGAGTCTTCCAAAATTATAATTTTCACTTGAAAGCTCAAATGTCATCATTGGCAACAAATACTGTCAGTTGTTTTCCTTGAAGTGACAGGCTTACTTACTTCGTTTTTGAGGAAATGTCTGCCAAACACCATAGCTTGTCTATCAGTCATTCTTTCAAGTAAAAGTGGTTTTCCATGAAAAAGTGGCTAATTCATCTCACAGCTCCAACAATTGCACAAACACTTTTTCTTGAGACAACCATCATGCCGCAGACATGCCTTATGGGCGCTTCTCATTTTGTCACCCAGAGTTTTAGAAACACAGATTTGTGGGTCAAAATTTGAGCCCCGCATCCAGCTTCTAGCTCAGCAGGGAGCCTGTTTCTCCCTCTGCCTGTGGCTCCCTCTGCTTGTGCTCTCTCTCTCTCTCTCTGACAAATAAGTAAAATCTTTTTAAAAAAATCAAAAGTAACAAGAAATGAGTCAGTGTGATGTTTAATGCTCTTGAACCATGATGCTAGCCAGGCCAATCCCTGGGACAGCTGGGAACTTGATTCTGCAGGCTGCCCCTGAGCAGGCCAGCCCCTGGGTCTCATTAACTTCCCTGACCACACCTGTCAAGGCTTCACCTAGCCAGTAACGGCTCTCAGGTTTATAGTGTGGAGACCTGGCCCTCATTTTTCTTATCGTTTCATCCATGTAGCATTACCCCCATATCCCACTTCTTTTCTAACTGTTTTCTGAAACTGCTCTCAACTCCACCTCTGTCCAGGTGTTTTGTGGTGGGATGGGTAGGGCCATCACATGACCCAGCTCTCAGGCCACGGCTGATCAGTGCAGAGGTGGGCCCCAGACCATATGTGCCCATACCCCCTTGCTGAAAATGTTGACCATGGGATTGCCAATGGTCAGTCTTTCTCCAGATGGCTGAAGCTGTGAGACAGAAGCCAGGAACTCTCCAACTTGGCACGCATTAGAATCTTGTAAACCAGACTGCTGGGCCCCACCCCAGATTCTGATTCTGCAGGTGTGGGGAGAGGGCTGGGATTTTACATTTCTAGTGAGTTCCCAGGTAAGGCTAACGCTGCTGGTTTGGGTACCATAGATTGATGATTGATGTGAAGTTCCAGAACTATAAGCGTTCAAGATCATAGTTAACATCACACAATTAAAGAGGTTGGGGGAAAAAAATCTGACTATAGAGATAGATAGAGAGAAAGAGAGATGAAGAGAGAGAAGGAGAGAGAGCACGCACGAGCCTGAAATACAGAGGTGATATTCACAGAGACTATCCTGGAAATTTTCAAAGGCTGTTTCCAGTGGTTTCTGAATCCCAGCTTAATGCCTGTGTTTGGGATCCTTGAAATCCCCTGGATCCTTATCATAAAATGTGAGTTAAAGTTGGGTTTCTCAAATAATCCAGTCAAAAAATGGGCAGAAGACATGAACAGACACTTCTCCAAAGAAGAAATACGAATGGCTAACAGACATATGAAAAAATGCTCAACATCATTAGCCATCAGGGAAATACAAATCAAAACCACAATGAGATACCACCTTACACCAGCTAGAATGGCAAAAATTAACAAAACAGGAAACAACAAATGTTGGCGAGGATGTGAAGAAAGGGGAACCCTCTTATACTGTTGGTGGGAATGCAAGCTGGTACACCCACTCTGGAAAACAGTATGGAGGTTTCTCAAGATGTTAAAAATAGAGTTACTCTATGACCCAGCAATTGCACTACTAGGTATTTACCCCAAAGATATAGATGTAGTGAAAAGAAGGGGCACATGAACCCCAACATTCATAGCAGCAATGTCCACAATAGCCAAACTGTGGAAGGAGCCTAGGTGCCCTTCAACAGATGAATGGATAAAGAAGATGTGGTTCATATATACAATGGAATATTATTCAGCCATCAGAAAGGATGAATACCCACCATTTGCATCAACATGGATGGAACGGGAAGGGATCATGCTACGTGAAGTAAGTCAAGCAGAGGAAGACAATTATCATATGGTTTCACTCATGTGGAACATAAGGAAATAGCATGGAGGACCATAGGGGAAGGGAGGGAAATCTGAAGGGGGAGAAATCAGAGATGGACACGAATAATGAGAGACTATGGACCCCGGGAAACAATCTGAGGGTTTCAGAGGGGATGGGGTAGCCCACTGATGGGTATTAAGGAGGGCATATGCTGTGATGAACACTGGGTGTTATATGTAACTAATGAATCATTGAACATTACATCAAAATCTAATGATGTACCACACAGTGCTTAACTGAACATAAAAAAAAAATAAAATAAAAGACCCATACATTCAAAATAAACAAATAAATAAATAAAGTTGGGTTTCTGCCCCCATTAAGCCCAATATCTTCTTAACTGATACACCCTCCCAGAACCAGCCCCACAAAACTGGCTTTTCCTGAAGTTCTATCTGGAGCCATAAGCCAATGCATGGAAATAGAATGGATGTCATGAAGCCTCTCACAGACACCTGGAGCTTCAGCCAACATCTACATCAAAGTTAATGAGGAAGACCCCCAAACACCAACAGTATTCTCTGCTTGTAGCTCAAGGGGTAGTATAATGGATGGAAAGGTAGGCTCTGGGTGAGAATGCACTGGTGTGACTCTGGCTCTGCTACTCACTGGCTGTATAATCATGAGCGCTCTAAGCACAGTTCCTTATCTATACAGTGAGGATGACAACAGGACTACCTCATAACATTCCTGTGAAAATGAACCAAGATATGCAGGCAGCTCGGCACAACATCTGGAACATAGAGAACACCCAGGAAATGTTGATTATGGTTATTACTAATTCTTGTTTCTGGTCTGTTCTCTCTGTGATCTCGTGTTTATAGAAGCACATGCATGGACCCTGGTCTGTCTCTGGTCTCTGTCCTCTGGATTTGCCTCTTGTGCTTGATCTTTCCAGGCTGTTATCTCATGCACAGCTCCTCCCTCCAGGTCAAGCTCTAAGGGATCTAGCTGATGGTTTCACCAGGAGACACTTCAGGCCTCCCAGCCAACATGGTTGTAATTCCATCAAAGGTTGAGAGTCTTCAAGGGAGTGTCTTGGCCCCAGCCATCTGGCAAGACTTCCAAAGCAAAACAAGACCTGGGAAGGTGGATTTCAGCAAGCTGGTAACAAGGGTCAGCTTACCTGTGCTGAGGTACAAAGATGATGGAAGTAAGGTGAGGTGGGAAGAGTTCTGACCCTAGGTTCAGGTGTTACAGTGGCTTCTTATGCAAAGTCCATGGCTCCAGGTATGGGCATCTGGGATCAGGTACAGAATCCAATAAGGGATAGACCCCATTCCAGCTAGAACACCAACAATGCCAGACTTTGTCATCACCTGCCACTCAAGTATATTGAAAATCAATCATGGTCTTCCATTTCTTCTATTTTTAGCTTGGTAGGCCCTGTGTCCTAAAAACCCAGGATAGCCACCTGTCACAGGTCCAACCCCTATAGGAAGTCAACCCTGGCATTCTAATCATTGATTAGAGAAAAACTGTTAACCCAAGTTCTAAACCCTGTGAATATTTCCATCCATCACCCCCATCTTTGTAACTCTCAGAAATCCTCTCTCGTGCCCTCATATGCTTTTATGGCCTTGTTCTTCTTCCCCCAATTCATCTGGATTCCCTACCGTGTTGGTAGCCAATATCTCTATGTTCTCTGGGACTGTTTGTCATGACTAAAATGTGACCCTTCTCCAGGAACAGTGTCTCCCTGATAACCTTCTCAAATTGAAGCTATGGATTCTCTCATGATCCCATCACCTCCCCTGAACTTTTTCATTCAGCTATCTCATTCATTCCATGGTCTATGTATTGATGACTACTAAATCTTTATTTCCATTCCATCTTTTCCTCTGGCCACCAGACTCATATATCTAACTGTTCTTGGAAACCCCTGAAGTTGTCCCATAGATGTCTTAAAATGAAATGCTCCAAACTTCAATTCTTAGAACTGCAAGCTTATTTTTCCTCTTATGTTCTGTACCTCAGTGTATGGCCACATAGCAAAGAACTAAAGCTTTCTGCCAACAACTAACACCAACTTTCCAGCCAAATGCCAGCTATGGAACCCACAGAAACTATGAGTTGACACATGTTTATTGTTGTTTTAAACCACTAATTGAACCAGCTGAGGTAATGCATTATGCAGCATGACACTGGCACAGGCACTGGAACACAGTGGTGTTGAGAAATGGTATCCCTTGCCCTCATGAAACTTACAGACTACTCATGCCCTAGTCTTTCCTTCACAATCATCAAAACTTTGGCACCTGATCACAGTCTACTATCCCAGACCAAGTCTTACATCGTCCAATAAATATCAATGGGGAGGATCATTCAATACCCCTGCCTCACAGCCTCTGAACCTCTTCAGTTCCTATAATCTACACCTTCTCTATTTCAGCAACCCACTCCTGTGATCATGCTGTGGTCCTGTCCTCAGCTATAACTGGGCCATCTGTAAAAAGTTCAACTCTAATAGGCAACTTTTTTTTTTAAAGATTGTATTATTGTTTGACAGAGAGAGAAAGAGAACAGAAGCAGAGGCAGAAGCAGACTCCCCACCGAGCAAGGAGCCTGATGTGGGGCCCGATTCCAGGACCCTAGGATCATGACCTGAGCCAAACCAGACACTTAACTGACTGAACCACCCAGGCGTCCCTAATATACAACTTTTTTAACCACAATGACTAGTTCTCCTCACTTGGTTATTTCTCTACTCTTATACCTGCTTTGACCTCCTTAAGAGACCGAGGTCCAAGGAGCTCTCCTGTTCCCTCCTAACCAATCAACCCCTTCCTAATTTTATTCCCTTCCTTATCCAGGTTAGATCCCATAGTGTGTCACATTAACCACTTTTCTGCCAGAACCCTTATGTAGCCTTTCCTTTTGTCCCCAGACTTGGATATTTTCCACACCTACTGGTGCCCCACTCATCCTCCTCAGTATTAACCCCCAAACCCAAAGATTGCATACAATGAATACCTGCACATCAGTTTCCAAAGACTTTCTCCTGGCTATGGAGAGACTTCAACAGAGTACACAGGGCAGGTTAGAAGTGCTGAGTTAATGCTCCTGGAAGTAGCCCTCAACTAATGGTGGGTGAGGACGTACAAAAACCACCACGTTTGGCAGCCACAGCTGCCATTATCACTGACCAGAAATTCTCCTACTTGTACTGGTCTTCTTTGCCTCTCATTTCCCAGCCCAAGGAAGGAATGTCCTCACTCACCGTCAGTGCGTCTTTCTGCTTGAGAGACGAAGTGGGAAAAATCCTGTAAGAACATCATTAAATTCCTTTTCCCATCCTAAAAAAAAAACAAAACAAAACAAAAAACAGCCTTCCTTGCCTCTTTCTCTCATCCATTTCCAAGAAAATTTGTCCCTTCTATGCACAGCTAAACTTCCACCGGAACTCTGGATCTCATCACCCTCCCACCCCCGCCTTCATTACTTAAGGTCTCAAATCACCCTGAATTGACACGTGGGATGAAAACATCTCAGCTGTCATTTTAGTTTACCTTCTGGCTGCATCTTATGTGATTGGACCACTTTTGAATCTATTTCCTCTTTGTCTGTGTCTGTGTCATTCCTCTCTTGTAGTTTTCCTTCTGCATCTCTGATCACTCCTATTCTGTGTTTCCAGTAATCAGACACCTCTTAAATGTCTCAACACCTACTTCCATCATCATGGGCATTATGCTAGTTTAGAATACCACCATGTCAAACCGAGGTTACCAGGTGATTCCTCTACTGGCCTCCTCTGCCCCACCTTACCCTCCAGCCCAAATCTATTCTCTAGACCATAGCCAGGGTGCTCTTTCTTTTATCAGGTCACAGCCCAGTTTAAAATCTATCAGTGACTCCTCATCAGTTGGGCCTGATGGATGTCAAGGTTAGCAGCAGAGATAGAAGGTGTTAAAGTTGGTCCCCTCCCTCACCCTCCTCTGCCTCAGAGATGTGCGATGCTCTTCCACTGGGAAACTGCTGGTTCTATCTTGGAAAAATCTCATTTAAGACAGTTGTGCTTGAATACCAGGGCTTTTAACCAACACCATCCAACTTTCTAACCCAACAACAAGTGTGGAACATCACATACATTGAATCATCTTTTGTCTTGATAGGTCACTCACCTCTAAGCCCTAAGCCCTGCACATCAGGTGCAACTTTCCGAAATACTTCCCCCAGATTGATATTGATTGATAACAATTGATTTCACAATTATTAAACATTTCAATGCTGGTGTTTTTTAAGTCTGCAAGAGGAATCATGTGGTACACACAAAAGTAAAGTTGAAAATATTTCTCAAAGTGCATATTTTTCCTTTGATTTTGGTCACCAAGAATTTCAAAATTCATCTGTGTTTTAACTTAATAAATGTCCAAGACCCTTATCTGGCATATCTACAAAACTTTGTCATTACTTTCTGTTTATGTCTTGCTCTTAAAGTCTTATTTGGATTTCCCCCGATATGATAGTTTTCTACTGCTGCATACCAAATTACCACAAATTTAGTAGCTTAAAGCAATACACATTTATTCTGTTTCGTAGGTCAGGAGTTGGGCCGATCTTAGCTGGTTCTTCTGTTCAGGGTTTCATAAAGCTGCAAGGTAGGTGGTGGCTGGACTACATTCCTTGGGGGAGGTCAAGATCACATTGTTGGCAGAATTTAGTTTTGTGCAGGTTGCCACCGCATTGCTGGCTGTCAATCAGGCACCATCTCAGCTCCATGGAGGTCTTCCTAGTTCCTTGTTACATGGTCCTCTCAGACCCTCTCACCCCATGGCAGCTTACCTCTTCAGAACCAGAGGAGAGCTTCTCCAGTCTGCACAGATAGTCTTAGAAAATGTCACATAATCAAGGAATAACTTTTGCCATATAAAATAACTTAATCGAGGGAATAACAATCCCATTATATCCACAGATCTTGCTCATACTCAAAAGGAGAGGATTATAGAGGGCATGTACCCCAAGAGGCAAGAATCTTCAGGGTCATTTAGAAGCCACACCTAATCTTTAATTTTTATTTATTATGTAAAAAATTTTGCATAATTCTATTGATTCTGAAATGTGTGTCAAATATTTTGAGAAATAAGTTATAGAAGTTATATAGAATCTTAAGAGAACATCTCACATTGTGTGATAGGTTGATTCTAAAAATTGCCCACCCCAATTATTCCCTTCCCTGTATCCATACCTCATGCAGTGTAACACTGAAGCTCATCCCAGAGATTTTGAGACTATCTTATGTCTTGCTTTGGCCAACAGAATGCAGCTGAAGTAACAGCATGAGAGTATTGACCCTAAACTTAAGATTGCATGTTTTTATTCTCTTTGTCTTGAAACCACACCATTGCCATGGTCACAAGCCCAGGATTACCTGCTACAGAATCACATACACAGTGAGATAAAGATAAGCTCCCATCTTGGGGAGTCCTGGGCCAGCTAGCCCCTAGCTGACCCACCAACTGACCACGGACCTAGGACTGAACTACTCAAGTCTAGCCAAACCTGTTCCAGACCGGCAGAACCTTCCAGTCAACCCATAAATTCATAAGAGATAATACATAATTGTTCTTTAAAGCTACTAAAATGTGAAGTTGCTTGTTATACAGCAATAGCTAACTGATGTATATGGGGAAAGGCAACAAAGGACTTGGCTGTGTGGTGGGAGTAAAGTATCCTAAAAGGCATAATTCATTCACAGTATCCTCAGATTTCTGTGTTTCATGTAAGAAATCACTACTGCTGATGATGGGATGTTTTCAGCCTGTGTGTCTAAGTAATCTTCATTCAAAAGACTGATGTGTGACCTGCAGTTCTTTCTACAATGAATAGAGCAATAAAGAGATAGAGAAATCAAATAGCAAAAAAAAGAATTCTGCTGTGCTGTTCTAGACACAGCTGCCCTAATAGAGAAATGTGCAGTTTCTACTTTCCTTGCAGTTTTTCGGTTCAGAATTACTTTAAAATAAATCCCAATGAAAGCAGTAATCAATTATGTCAAGAAGAAAACAAAGTTTGATCTGAAAATACTAACAGAATCTAACATTTTAGAAATAAATTACTGTGTCATGTCCTGTGGCAACATTGTATCAAATTGTTTAAAGATAAATTGTGTCATCAACTCCTGGTGTCTGCATGTGGATTATCCTTTTTGAAGATTATCAAGGGCAAACATTAAATTTCAGGTTTTTATCCCTCTTCTCAGTGTATTTCTCTACCACCGTTTTGAATACTATCAGTCATAGCATGGGAAGGGGACAGAAATTTAGTGAAATACAGTGATAATTCACTTATACTGCATTCTACAAGAATAAGGTGTTCAATATAAGTAAATTTCCAAGATAACCTAGAAGTTATCCAAGCCCCCCTGCTTTTTAAAAAAGCTGTAACCATTCTGATATAAATTTTGCTAGAACAGATTTTACATTTTCTTTCCTTGTGAAACAGAATGTGCTTTGGTCCTTAAACCTTTATTATACAAGGTACTTCAGTAGATGTTAAAAGGAGGCAAAGGTGAATCACACAGGATTCGAACCTCAAGTGGCTTACAGTTGAAGGAGAGTGGATAAAAGACATGTACATAGATGATTCTCGTCATAAGGTCATGAGAATTGTAATGAACAGTGAGATACAAATTCAAAGAAAATATTGAATGCCTTTAGTGACATGAGAGAAGGCTTTGTGGAGTTGGCTCTTGAGAACAAGAGGGCTAAGCCTGGCATGAAGCAAGTGAGGTCCTTGGCCCAAGAGCGAAGTCTATGGAAGTACCCAAAACCCAGCAACCAAAACATGTAATATTCTAATGTATAATTTTTAAAAGTCAAAATTAACACAAAAATATTTATAATGAACAAAATCCCAAAATTTTAAGGAAAGACTGGGGAGGTTACAGTGCCATGCAAAGCCCTATTGGAGTCTGAGGCAAAAGGAAAAATCAATAGAAGGCTATTTGGTTTGGTGACTAAAGAGTCCACTAACGAGGAAGTTATGTCATTTTCTGAAATTACAGTCTATTGTGAAAAAATAACAGTCTACTACGAGGAATGATCATTTTTGTGATCATTTGCCTCTTTTTACAATTTTGGCCACCACACCCTGAGTGGAATATCGAGAAGGTAGATTGCACATGCATCAATGACTTGCTGATAGGAGCTGATATTGGCCTCAGGCATTTTGTCTTCTAACTGATAGTATTTTTAGATGGAATCTAAAACCTTAAAGTTGTGAGTCAGAATATTGGGTCAGAACTGTACTGCTCTAATAATAACATTGTTTTTCTCTGCACTTCCTGCTAGAGACAGCTCTCTCTAGGCAGCCTGAGGCATCCATCTGCCTTGGGGGGAATTGGGATTGTTAAACAGGAATGCAAAGAAAAAGAAAGCTATAGTATGGCCTCTGACTTGGAAAATAGAATTTTTAAATATCCAGGTAGACTTAAAAGCTGGGCCTTATCAAAACAATAGGAATTTTTAAATTGCCTTATCTCCCCTTTTAACTTCTCAAGGGAGAAGTTGACTCTGTATAGAGTCTCAGAGTGTCTTCCATGGTGAAGATAAGTATCCCATCCACATTCATCCAAGGCCATGGGGTAAAGAGGATCCTCTAGGTAAAGAGGATATTATATACAGGAAATGGAAAGCCCAACACTTGCAGCTTCCCATACAAAGGGATTTAGGGAAGTGAGAAACAAAAGAAGAAGGAGATGATCTCTTCTGGAAATAGCATGTTTGAGAGTTGAAGGATATGAAGACCAGAGGGTATTTTTCCAAACACAGTGTGAGGGCATAGGAAAACACTGCTTCACAGGCTGTCCTGACTCCAATTTCAGGGACAGCCCCATTAAAGTCAAACAAGAGCATGATTAGGCAGAGTAAGAGCCTGGGTTGATTTTTTCTGAGTCTAAGGTGTGGAGAGAACTTGAAGGTTCTCCCATGGAACCAAGAAGAGATAGAAAAGAAACTGAGTTGAAAGCCAAAGGGCCTTCTGGAACTCACCATAGCAAGGGACAAGGTCACCACATAGCAGAGACCATGTGGTAAACTGCCTAAGCCATGACCAGGGGAGGGTGTGCCAGTGTGAACCATGGCAAGGCCAAATAAATAGGTATGCCTATGGATGCATAGGTATACAGTGGATGGTCACCTATGGGAGACTTCCAGGTCCTAACCAAGCCAGGATACTACTCTCGGTTACACGCACTACCCCTTTATCAGTTTGTGTAATTCAGTCTATTCTCTTGGTCTACATGGTAAGATGCGACCATGTAAACAAAGGACAGTTCTACAAAGGCCAGATGAGCCAGAAGACACCATGAGGTGGACACTGTCAGTGCTCTACCCAGACCCTCTTGGATCCATTTACAAGTTCTGTGTATACCAACACCCACCCACCTACACTTCAGGTGTGCATTCACCTCTAATGCCTTTGGAGGGATGCCATCATGCTACTGCAGCAGCTTTATCCACCTGCTACCTACAGCGAAAAGTGTCATGGGAGTACACCTTAGGCAATGATTCATGGAGGAGGGCAATGTGTGAACGGAATAGGAAAGACTAATCTCTTCACCTTAGGTCCTTAAGTTGGGACTACTTTGAGAAATAATTTAAGATTACGGAGTTCCCCTGCAGGATCACGTTGAAACTACCATCCACCTGCCTTTGCCTGCAATTTCACCATTACTTGGCTGGCTCCTCCTTCTCCTCTTTTATTGGTTTCTCCTGTTTGTTATAGTGGCTCTTGTTCTTTTTGAGTTTCCTGAGATAAATGCTAAATTGATTTATTTTTCTTTTTCTATATAACATTTAAGTCTATGAATTTTCCTCTGAGTGCAGTTTTGATATAACACAGTGAGTTTCAATATAATGTTAATATAATAGTCATGTACTTCTAAATATTCTATAATTATTGTCTTGATTTTCCTCTTCAATATAAAAGATAAATTGGATGACTACCTTGTAATGTGTTTGTTTCTATTTGGTTACATATAAATAAATATCTACATAAAAACCTGTACGTGAATGTTCATAGCAGTGTTATTCACAATACCCGAAAACCAGGAACAACCCGATTGTCCAGCAACTGATGAATAGATAAATGAAATGTATTATATGTATATAATGGAATATCATTTAGCGATAAGAAAGAATGACCTATTAATACTGCTATAACATGGATGAGCCTTGAAAACATTACCCTAAGTGAAAGATGCCTGTTGCAAACGACCACATGTTATATGATTACATTTATGTGAAATGTCAAAAATAGGCAAATCCATAGAGACAGAAGTAGTTTAGTGGTTCCAGGACTGGGGGAAGGAGGCAATTGGGTGTGAATGCTAATGGGTATAGGGTTTCTTTGGGGGGGTGGTGAAAAAAATGTTACGAGATTAAATAATGATAAATGGTTAAACAACTGTGAATATACAAAAAAAACCACTGAATTGTGCATGTTAAGTGTGTGTTATATGAATGATATGTCATGTTTTATGCTATATGAATTACATGTTAAATGAATTTTATATGAATAATATGTCAACAAAGCTATTTTTTAAAGATACTGTTGTAAAGTTTAAAAAATTGGATGCTCCTATATCCATGTATCATAACCATAGGATCCATACCCATATATTCTATATTCATAAATTGCTTGCTCCTATATCTATATCCAGAAAAAATACATAGAATTTTTAAAATACAGCATACTTACATAAAAGTGCACAAATAGGTGTACCACTTGATAAATTTTCTAATGATGAACACACCAGTGAAACAACTACCTAAATCGATATAAAGGACTTTTCTGTCACCAGCAGCCTAGAAGCCCCCTGAGTACTCTCTCCAGACACTATTTGGGAGCATTTCTTTAGAGAATCCTCATCTCGAGGTCTGCTTCTGAGAAACCCAACCTCAGACAGTGTGGACCCAAGGGTCTTTTTTATTTGTCCACATCCAAATAAATGTCCAGAAGCCATTCTTAGGGAAAGGGAGGCAGAAAAAAGAAATCCAAGTAGAGTCTAAGCTTTTACCTGAAGGAATTATAATTAGAAGTTATACTTTGAATAACCTGAGTGATTAAACTGAAAGGAAACAGCTGAACCTGAGAAAGACTGAAATAGTAATTAGCGAGTGGGCATTGTCACAGCTCTTCAAGGGCTGGGGGACCATGAGGAAGGTCAAAGCAGAGATAGGAAATAAAACAACTACCAGTTTCCCTGCACGTCTGATGCCAGGTGAGTTCATCAGGTAACCGCATCAGAGAGACACTATGTAAAGCACAGAGCTCATGGCCATGCACCCACTGGAGGGGGAGTTAGTCAACACTGTCTTGTATACTGTGACTCTAGACAAGTAATTTACCGTCTCTTGGCCTTTAAGTCCTCAACTATAAATAAAAGAAAAAAAATGCTGAATTCTATGTGGTTTCCTCATCACTGGGAATCTAATTGTAACTAGTTCAAAGAACGTCCACTTTTACATCAGAAAAGGCAAATACTCATCCATATAAATGACCAGCACAGGTTAGGTTCCAGCCTTAGAGAAGCTGTGATGGAGATGCCTAAGACAGGCTTCCCCAGGGCAGAGAAAGGGGCCAAACTCCCCAGTCGCCTTCAGCTGCCTAGGACTCATAGGATGCTCTTTGAGGAGGCAAGTCTGTTCTTTGGTGAAAGAATATACTCAGCTGTCCCTTTGACAATCATCTAAACCCCTAACCTGGTGGAAATGACGTGGACTTGGTCAGCTATAATGAATACCACACTGGCGAGATTGCTCCTACAGGCGAGTATTCGGTCCTAACGTTGTCCAGTTTAATAGGATGGTAACACCCACCTCAACAGAAAACAAATTCAAAGCTCCTCTGAGTAATACTCAAGATCATTCATGATCTGGTCCTTTATACTCCTTTAAAGTCATTTACTCTCAATTCTGCATGCTGTTGGGTCACAGAGTAGTGCACTGTTATTTCCCCAATACATGCCCTGTATTTTTGCACCTGCTTTCTCTGCTTTGGACTTTTTATATATTTTATATTCACGAATTCTTATTTTGCTTTAAGAGGTCAGACTCACTTAATAGGCAAATGGATTGGATGATGTTTTTAAAGAATGCAGCTATAAAAGACAGTTTGGGAGATAATTGGAGAATTTGAATATGGCCTGGATATTAGATCATAGTAGGAAGTATTGCTAATGGTATAATGGTTATGTAGTAGAATGCCCCTACTTTTAAAAGATGCACGTGAATTATTTAAGATGGAATGCTTGACGTCTGTAACTTACTTCCAAATGGATCAGAAAATATATAAAGAGAAGATAAAGCAAGTATAGCAAAATGTTAACAATTGTTTTATCCAAACGGTAGGTATTCAGATGTTCCTTGAGTTGTTTTTTTCAAACTTCCTTTACATATAAAAATTTTCATAATAAAAGTTGGGGGGTGGGGAGAACTAAAGGAAGTTCTTGATGTTATCCTAAACCAACTGTAATATGTGATTTTTTTTTTTAAAGAAGTTACTTTAGATGTTATCTCCTCTGTGATGTCATCCTCAACCTTTGTATCATGGGCCCACATCTTATCCCGGTACAAGTAACAGAATAAGGCATTCTTGTTGACTTACATACAGTAGGATAATTCGTCAACTTTGTGTTTGGTTCTCACTATTTTTCCCCTCTCACTTCTCAGATGTAAGCAGGACTCAGGGGACTTTGGCCCAAAGTGCCAAACTTGGGAAAGAGTTTGTTAAACTGCGAAGTCCTATTTTAAGTGTTTGGTCAAGTTACTGGTATAAAAAAATTACTTCTACTGGAGTTTAGAACCCCAGCCCTGGAAACTCAAGTAATCATAAGCAGTTTTATGAAAAAAAATGCTAAAAAAGAAGAGTCTTGAGAAGCAAAATCGAATTTGGATTCAGGAGAAGGTATTCCTGGTAGGATATAAATATGGCTTGAATAAATATGGGAAAGACAGAATGGCCGAAGTGTGTTTGTATGGCAATGAATGGAATTCATTCAGCATTCATTCATTCAGCAACTATCTATTGGTACCCGCTGTGTACAAACCAATGTCCTAGGGACTTAGGATAAAATGGTAAGTAAAACAGACAATGTCTAAAGTTCTAGATTAGAGGTCAGCAAGTCTCAGAGCTGTGGACAAAATGTAGCCCACCACCTATTTTTGTAAACTAAGTTTTATTGAAACGTAGCCACATTCATCAGCTTACATTTTGTCTGTGGCTTGTGCACTGTAATATAGCAGGATTGGGTAGTGTGACAGAGACTTTTGGCCCACAAAGTCTAAAATATTTACTATTTGGTCCTTTTGGCACACAAAGTCTAAAATATTTACTATTTGGTCCTTTACAGAAAAAAAAAAATATGTTGACCCTTGCCTTAGATCACACAATGTTGTGTGGAGACAGATATTAATTAAAGAACCACAAATAAATTAAAAGTGTAGCTTTGCTAAGGGCCATGGGAATGCATAATAAAGGAATTTGACCTCTTAGAACAATAAGAGAAGATTCCCTAAGGGAAATAAGAATTGAGGTCAAAGAATTGAGGTTGAGTAGAAGCTGATCAGATGAAGCAGAAAGACCATCTCAGGCACAGAGAACATCACATGCAGAGGCCCTGTGGGAATATGGGGAATTTGAAGGAATAAACAAACTTCACTGGGGCTATAGTTCAAAGCATGAGGGGGCATAACACAGGGTGAGACTGGAGTGGTAGACAAGGGTCAGACCACAAAGACCCTGTAGGCCAGGTATGGAGGTTGTCTTTAAGCTTAGAGTAAAGAGAATGATGTATTTTAAGCAGGTGAGTGATGTGATCCATTACATTCTAAAAAGATCTCTCAAGCTTCCTATGGAAGAGATTGCAGTGGTGTCATGTTCCTCATTGCCTAAATCCCTACTTTGTTATCCTGCTTTGTCACTCAGAACCACAAAGATAAGGGGCCATGATTTTACCAAACTACCCAGGGACTTGAAGTTGTTGTCTCTGAACCTCAGGCCCACAGCCCTTTCCATCTTCTGTGTACCTAGCCAGCCTGGGAGCATTTTGCCTTAACCTAAGCTGATATTTCCAGGCTCAACTGGCCACTGGAGGGATAACCTGTATTATACCCCACTGGCCTGCTTGGACCAACACAATTGCCTTACACCATACCTACCCCAGGATCGAGCTTCCCCCGCCTGCCTTACCCATTTCCTGCAATCGGTCCACTGCCATTGCACTGGGTGTATGGAGTTTCCAGGCTCTCAAGTCTTGTTGGTGTGGCTGATGCAAATGTTTATTCAGAGCTCCTGGCTCGTTTGCTTTTACAATTTGATGGCTAACAGCAGACCTCAACATTACTGATTATCAATCCCCTGCATCCTCTGCAACCCCTCTGACCACAGTGAATTGCTCCAGCGCCCAACCAGTTATGCAAACATGACTTGGAAGTCATCCACAGCACCTCTCTCTACCTCATGTCCAATCCATCACCAAGTTCTGTCCACTGTCAGCATAGCTCTCAAATTTGCCTGCTTCCTCATCTCAACGGATTAATTAACAAAGGTTTATATCTTGCTCACATTTCATGCACACTGGGGGACAGCTGTGCTCTGCTGCATGTTGTCTTCACTCTGTGACCCAAGCTGATGGAGCAGTTTGTAACAAAGAACATGTGCACTTCTTGCTGTTCACAAATGCCCATGTCAAACATCACTGCTTTTGAAGAGTCCCATGTGTGCAGTCTTTTGACCCCCACTGAATCACACGAGATCTCTGCTTGACCTGTAACACTTCCTTACCAAGAGAGAAAGAGCCCACAAAGCCAACCCTAGGCTCATCACCTTGTGTGGGAATATCTTTCCTTGTTTCAGGCTCAATGCTGCTCCTTTGTTCTGCTTAAAGTGTATTCTTCAAATGGCACCATCATCACTGCTATGTTTGTCCTCCACAGGAAGGGGTTTGAGGGTCCTTCCACTGCAGCACAAAAGTGCTGTGCCTGGGTGAACTGCCCTACACTGGCTGCAGGAGAGAACCTCTGGCTACGGGGGACCAGCACCCACTATTCAAGATGATCTTGCTAATCTCCTCTCTATGTAAGGAAAGCATTTTTTCATCCAGCGTTTGACTTTGTTGTGTTTTCCCTGGCAATTCCGATACCAAGATGCCGTGGACAAAAGTATTTAGAGTCCCCGTGGACAGAAGTATTTAGAGTCCCCTGGGATTGATAACCAGTGCATGGTGCTCTGCTCCCCTGGGATTGGTAACTGGTGCAAAGTCCCCTGCTCAACAACTACCCTCCCTCCTCCATTTTATTGATCAAAGAGAGTCACAAATCCATGCCTGAGTTCAACAACACAGGAATGTATACTCTTCTCTCAGGAAGAAGAAATGCAGGAAGGAATTGTGGGCTGAGCTTCAGAGACAACATACAAGTCCCTGGGAAGTCTAGTCAACTCATGGTCCCCGTTTTGGGGTTCTGAGTAGCAAAACAGGTTAGCACAGTAGAGATTCAGGCAATGAAGAACATGACAAGGGGCAGTCATTGAAAGTGGAGTACAGTAAGGGTGTTCATCGCAGGACATGAATTAAAGAGAAGAGAGACCTAAGTCAGGAAAATAGCCTCAACATGACCTATAGTAGTGGCAGAAATGAGGGAATAGCAACAACTATGAAAGAAGAATTAACAGAATTCCAGGCTATCATTTGCCGTAGGAAACATTTGTGTGAAATCTAAAAGGCAGAAGAGAAGCAGCAGTTATACTGTCTTGTCCTCTGGAGGTCAGCACAAGGCGTGGGAGCTTGTGGCAGCTTATGCAGTCACCGATCTGCACAGGGCAGCTCCTCCAGCTCCCACCAAATGTCTTCCTTCAGCTTCTCTGAGTGCTCCCTCTCAGAACATCACACCCCCATCAGTGGCAGAACACACCATCTTCCCCCAGGACACACATAACACCAAAGCTTGGAGTTGGGGCGCCTGGGTGGCTCAAGTCATTAAGTGTCTGCCTTCGGCTCAGGTCATGATCCCAGGATCCTGAGATCAAGCCCCACGTCGGGCTCCCTGCTCAGCAGGGAGTCTGCTTTTCCCTCTGCCCCTCCCCCTACACATGCTCTTTCTCTCTCTCTAATAAATAAATAAATAAAATGGTAAAAAAAAAAAAAAAAGGTTGGAGTTAGAGATGGAAAAAGGTTTCCATTCGTCTTCACACATCTCAGATTGTCCTTGCTCTTGTCCGTGTCCATCTTTCCCTCCTAATTGTCTGGTTAACCTGTTTACGACAACTTTGGGCCCAACAACTTCAACAGCTCCGCCAGGTCCCACAGGGGTAAGTGTAACTGCCTTACTAGGTCACGCACAGTGGCTCTGTTTCTCCCATTGATCCTGATGGGACTGGCACCTTAATGCCTTTTATGTGATGACAGTACTTGGCCTTAGTGCATGGGTTTGTTTTTTTTTTTTTTCTGTCTTTTTTTTTTTTTAAGAGAGGGGGAGAAGGGGTGGGAAGGGGAGAGGAAGAGAGTGAATCTTAAGCAGGATCCACACCCTGAGTGGAGCTCCACATGGGGCTCGATCTCACAAACCTGAGATCATGACCTGATCAAGAGTCGGATGCTTAACTGACTAAGCCACCCAGGCACCCCGGCTTTCTCTGTCTTTCTAAGGAATGTTCTTCATTACAAAAGAAAGAGGTGTGTCTGAGTGAACTCACCCGTGGAAAGTGACAGCTACGATGGGGAAGTGCATGCCCACTTACTTTGTAACCGTTAATGTAGTCCTTACCTACCAACATATATATGCTATCTGCTCAACCTTCCTCTCATGATTCATGCAGACAATAACAGTTGCAGGAGACCTTGACCAAGGCCTCACAGTGAGTCTTGCCAAAACATGGAAAATGTAACTAGTTCCTTCTTCTCACTCAGGTTTGTCTCTCACTGCAGGAATAATTCTTGAGGCTTCTCTCTGCAACCTGCCCCCACATCCCCAGCATGAGTTTCTTCCCCTTGATTAGAAACAGAAAATGGCCAAGTCCAATGCTGACTTGTAATTCCCTTTCAGGAAGCTCTTGTTTTCCTTCACCTTCCCTGGGTGTCCAAAGTCCCTTGACTCCTTTCCCCTACCATCAATAGCAGTGATAGTTTATGTTTCTCCCAAACAGTTACAGGGCTGACATGCATAGTTCACCCAGTATTGACCAACTTGTTGTACAGTACCATCCTACGACCCTTACATCAATACCATGAAGCCTCCATTCACCAAATCAGAGGAATCCAGTTCATTCCAGAAGCTGCCCTCCCTTAACATGTGCAAAGAGACTCATTCATCTCATTCATCTCATTCATCTCATTCATCTCATTCATCTCATTCATGTTCCAGTGTTCTGGATCCTGTTGATGGGCACAGGGTGGGGGTGGGGGGTTATTGTTTGTTAATGGGACAGAAAGTCAAACACCTTACTAAGAAGTTTCATGAAATAATTTGGACTGATGTGTGGAGAGCTAAAATGGTCCAGGCAGCTTCAGTGAGGTGATGTCCCAGGACATCAGGCAAGCAGGGAAAGGAATGGGGGGAGGGGGGCGGTCATCCAGTCGTGAATATATTAGACCAGTGCTATGGAAACTAACCAGCTCCAGGGTTTAGGATTGGTCCTTTAAAGAGAATGTCCACCAGCTGAATCCCAATATACAAAAAGCCATACTTGTGCTGATGTACTCAGGGCACGCAGATTGATAGGTAAAGAAGAGTAGTTAACTGATGTCAGTAAAACTCACTCTAAGCCCTATCCATCTGTGAGCATAGACTTCCTAATACATCACCAAGCTTGATTAGGTTCAGTTCAGGAATAATTTGGGCTTGAGCCTACAGATTGAAGGCCTTTACTACCTGCTGCTAAGCAGAAATGGGACAGGGAAGATATAAAGCTACGGATAATGATTTTTCTGTGATGGGTAACGGTTTTGATTAGTTCTTCTCTAAAAGGGTTAAACCTTCCAGTGTCAATCATTAATGAAAAGGCAGGTCTTCAGGCAAGAAAATGGAAGTTTGGAGGTGAATGGAGCTTTCCTGCCCCCGATTTTAAAGAGGGAGGGTTTCTAGGCATGAGCTTCTTTCTGGTATATGCTAGAATGATTGTTGACAGCTTGAGAAAGAGTTAGAGTGGGTCTGCAAGTCCTGAAGAACAGGCCACGTTTTAGACCCCAGCTACGTGGCTTCACAGTACTCTTATAATTTGTTATTGCTGTTTCCTGTTGTTACCTTTCACCTGGCACAATGGTTCTCAACTCTGGCTGCACATTAGAATCACCTGGGGAGCTTTTAAAACTACCTCCCCGCTGAGCAACACTCGAATAAATTTAATCAGCATCTCTGAAGGTGGGGCCCAAGCATGATATATTCAGTATCTATCCCAATCTGTTTAAAGAGTGTGTGTGTGTTTATACACATACACATATATATGTAAATATAAAATCAGTGCGTGTACATATACATATCTATATATATGATCTCTGAATATGCATTGTGTTTGTATATATAATCAGTGTGTGTATATATATAACCTATATATATATGATCAGCATATGTAAGATATATATTTAATCAATACATTCACAAAAATGGTTATATATTTATACATATATGCATACATATACATACATATGTGTGTGTATGTTTAACACTCCAGGTGATTCTAACATGCAGCCAGAATTAAAAACCGCTTTAGTAACCTTTCTTGGAAGCATTCCAACCTTGCCTCAACTTTGCTACTGAGACCATGTGAGGCAAATATGCAAAACCTGGATGATTGTGACAGTGGTTTTATTGAGAAGAATATCAAATGAGTTGGGGTGGCTAAAAATTTAGGGTACAAGATCTAGTTTCCCACCCCCATACAAACATTCATAATTTCTATGCATATCAATGGTTTTCTAAAAGATAGATACAAGTTTTCTTGGAGTAACTTTCTGAAAATGACTTAATCTGTTTTAATAATTCTGTGATAATATATTTTTAAAATTTATTTCTACCAAGAGTTGTCAATATTTTAATGAAAAGAAAATGTGTCTGATGTTTGGTTTCCTGACAAGCCAAAGGATGATATTTAGGGGATGGTAAGAACCTCCTCAAGGCATCTGAGCCAAACAACATGTATAATTATATAAGACCGGCCCTTCTCCCTTGCACTTTTCCTCCTAAATAATAGCTTATTTTTTAAATTCCTCACCCATAAGCCACAATTCTCACCTTAAATTTTCACACTGGTTATATTTCGTGCAATAGGTAACTATGACACAAGGTGAGTGGTTTTTGCTTAATACTATCTGCTGATACTGGTTTATTTTATTGTAGAAATGCAGTATGTAATACATATAATATACAAACTATGTGTTAATCAACTGTTTATGTTATTGGTAAGGATCCTGGCCAGCAGGGGGTTATTAGTACAATAGTTTTGGGGGGAATCAAAAGTTTTAAGCAGATTTTCAACTGCACAGGGGGTCAATGACCCAACTTCTGTGTTGTTCAAGGGTCAAATATATTGTGAAATAATTACCACAATAAGGTTAGTTAACACCCCATCACCCCACATACTTACCATTTGTTTTTTATGTGGTAGGAACATTTAAGATTTCCTCAACAATTTTCGAGTATATGCTACAGTTAGTGAACTGTAACAATTCATTGTTAACTACATGCTGTACGTTAGATCTCCAGAAATTATTTACCTTCTAATTGGAAGGCTGTACCCTCTGACCAACACCTCCCCATTTCCCTCAGCCCCCAGCCCGCAGCAACCACCATTCTGCTCTCTATTTCTATGAGTTCAGCATTTTCAGATCCCACATTTAAGAGAACATATAGTATTTGTTTTCGTCTTTTTCCACTTAGCATAATGACCCCAAGGTCCATCCATATAGTTGCAAAAGGCAATATTGCAATATTTCCTTCCCTTTTGTGGCTAATTTCCAGTGTGTGTGTGTGTGTGTGTGTGTTCTTCATCCATTTATCTGTCAATGGACCCTTAGGTTGTTTCTATGTCTTAGATATTGTGAATAATGCTATAATGGATATGGGAGTACAGATACCTCTTCGAGATAGTGATTTCATTTTCTTTAGGTATATAGCCAGAAGTGGAATTGCTGGATCATTTGGTAGTTCTATTTCTTATTTTTTTCAGGAAGCACCATACTATTTTCTATAGGGGCTTTACCAATTTACATTCCCACCAACAGTGTACAAGGGTTCTCTTTTTCAAAATATTTTTAAAATCTACTCTTTATTAGTTTAAAAAATCCATGAAGCCCCTTATGCCATATACAAAAATTAACTCAAAATGGATCAAAGTCCTAAATCTAGGAGCCAAAAGTAAATCAAGACCACAATGGGTTACCACTTCAAACTTAATAGGATGGCTATAATGAACAAATGGATAAACAAACAAAGAGAAAATAAGTGTTGGCAAGGATGCAGAGAAATTGGGCCTTTGTACATTGCTGGTGGGAATATGCAATGATGCAGTCACTGTGGAAAATAGTGTAAGAGTTCCTCAAAAAGCTAAACATAGAGTTACCACATGATCCAACAGCTTCATCCCTAAGTATATGCCCAAAAAGAATTGAAAACAGAGATTCAAGTAGATACTTGCATGCCAATGTTCACTGCAGCACTATTCACAATAGTCAAAAAATGGAAACAATCCAAGTGTCCATTGACAGATGAATGGATAAGCAAAATGTGGTAGCATACAATTGAATATTATTCAGCCGTAAGAATGAATGAAATTCTGACACAGTGCTACAACATGGATGAAACTTGAAAACATTATGCTAAGGGAAATAATCCAGACACAAAAAGGAAAATATCCTATGATTCCACTTACATGAAATATCTAAAATAAGCAAATTCGTAGAGACAGAAAGTAGACTAGAGGTTACCAGGGGCTGAAGAAAGGGGCACTGGGAAGTTATTGCTTAATGGGTACAAAGTTTCTGTTTGGGGTCATGAAAGAATTTTGGAAACACAGTGGTGGTGGTTGTACAACACAGTGAAAGCAATTAATGCCACATAATTAATGTGAAAATGGTTAAATGGCGTATTTCATGTCATGTATATTTTACCACAATAAAAATACTTTTTAAAAATCCATGAAACCAACTATTGTATTTACTATCTTCTCCCAATTTCCACTGTCAGATAAATGTCACTGAGATTAATAAGAAATGTAAAGTTACTTTTGATGAGAGCAGGGAATGCATCACTAATTTATGCCAAAGACCAAATACAGATGTTGTCAAAGTATAAATATTACTACCACATGGCATTAGTTCCCAGGACACTCAGGAGACCACCCTGAATACGGAACAAGGCTTCACAGACCACTGATCTAAAAGGAAATGTATTATGGAATATATATGCTCTGATTCTAGAAAGACAGATTTCCTTTTACCTTCCGATTTAATTAAGTTTCTCTTTAAGACAATCCTATTATATGTGGATTTATTATAGTTGAGATTACTTTGTAAAAAGAAAATAAACACAGAAGGTAATGTGGGTTTTGAGTAAGAAAATCCATTTAATTTGTTATTATTCAGAATTGGTGTTTTAAAGAAGAAACCCATAAATTCTTCCTATCTCATGTTTCTATATTGTGAACCAGGTCATGATAATACAGATTATTTAAATATTGCCAATAGATTCCAATAAAATTTTGAAACATGGGAATACAGGTAACATTTTTTTTTTTTGGAATCACATGTCTTTCTTTATGCTGAATATATATTTGAGCATGCAAAGAAACAATGTATTTCCAAAGCCCATTAGAAATTCAGATGCAGAATTTCCTTTCATCTGATCATGTAGAAGTGGATTAATACAGATAATATGAACAGAGAAAAATAAAAAGATGTCATGTTGGATATTCAATAATCCATTACTCAAAGATAAAAGTTTTCTAATAGCCATTAAAAAGAAAATCAAAGAATATATAAATTTTAATTTAGCATAGCATTGCATCACATCATAGCTAATGGGAAGCTTCCAAAGCATCTAGCAACAGATGGATTACAGGTCATTTACTAAGAATTTAGAAATGCCAAAGGTAAAGAAAATTGGACTGCTCCAAAAAAATTTTAAATAAAAAGAAGTTAAATTCCTCACAGTAAAAACCTTATGGAGGACTGTTATAAATTTAGGCACTACTGAATAAACCGCAGTTAAGAAAGCCAATTATTTTTATAGGGAAAATAAATTTTCCTATGATAATTCAGATAAAACTGGTAAATGGATAACTGCCTTAATAAAAGGGAGAAAGAAAGCTCAACATAACAGCAATTTATACAAAACAAGGGGTAATAATGAGGAAAGAGATAAGGAGTATCTGTAAGGCATATTATGAGTATATAAATCTGAGAACCTGGTGAGCATGGTAGATTTAGAGAGTGGGGAGAGGGTTGAAATTTGAAATTTCTTCTTAAATAAAAAGTTATTTAAAGATGAAAGAGTATGCCTCCCTTGAAAGTGTGCATACAGAATCATCCAAATTCCAGGGGGGGGGTTCTAAAACAGGACCCACAGTTTCTGTTGACACATTTCAACAATGTTGACAACTCAATCCCACTTTTAAGACACTGTATTTTGCCAAATTGCTCCTAAATAATTAGCCAGTCCTGTGAAAAATCATTTACTTACATTAATCAGGACTCTCTTAATTATAAATGACAAAGACTAACTTTGGTTGGCTTAAGCAGTCTAGCAGGCTAGGTTGGTTACCATACCTGGGCAAAAATATAAGTGCTGACCTTAAGGTTTGGTGATCTTTATTTACCCCTGCCTAGATTTTCTTTCCCTTTCTTCTTATCTCCGTTCTTTGCCTCTAATGTCTGCATCCACCTCCAGTTGGAGAGAATGAAGCTAAGCCAAGCCAAGCCAGGATTAGACTAATTAGAAGAAAGACAAGGACCAAGAGGGAAAGAGTGTCTTTTTGGCAAGAGAGTCCCCAGTTCCAAATGCTGAGATCCCCAATACCAAGCAGATTTTTGAAACTCCTCTGGTTCTGCTAGCTATAGCCAGATCCTTCAGGTAAAGGCCCACTTTTGTCTCAAGCTAGTTTGAGTTGGGTTTCTGTCACTTATAACCAAAAGCATCCACACTTATATAATATATCTCTCTGAATAGTGCTGGAGAACTGAATTCCTGGGAGAGGAAACACATGAGCAAGTAAATATCAACCTAATAGTTTGGGATTTGTTACTAGAGGAGGGAAGGATACTGTAAGTGGGGCTTCCTGAGAGGGGCTGGGGCAAGTAATCTGTGAGGCATGAAAGTAGACAGAAAGTGAAGGGGGCCAAAATCATAGAGTTAAAGAAAGGAAATGGACTTAATGATATGGATACGTTATACTGGTCAGCAGAATTATTAATTCCCATGCTTGACAAGCATTTACTGAGCACTTTTTATGTGCCAGGCACTGTGCTAGGTGCTGGAGGGACCAACCAGATGTAGGACGCACACTCCTGCCCTCAAGAAGTCCGTATTGTGGTAGGGGATGCAAGAGTTTCTAACACTACAGACATGATATGGTCCAAAAGTAAAAAGTTATTGAGTTTCAATTTTGGAAGAGATTTGCCCAAATGGGAAGGTAAGGCAGAATTCATGCAGGAGTGACAGTAACATGGATATTGACAGATGGGCATCCTTAGCACAAATAAAGCGGAAGGGTGGAGGAGAGAAAGGATGGCTAAACAAACACTCCATGTAGAAAGAAGAATAAGAGCAACAGCACAAAGTGTGTGGACATCATTTTTGCTAGAATGGTGGGTTTTTCCAGAAGATATAATGTCTTAAATATCAGGCCCAGATATTTAGACTTTGTCTGGGGGGATGAAGCATCAGGGCAGGTGTATAAACAAAATGGAGCCAGATTAGGAAGACAACGGCCGATAGAATGAATTGACACTAGAAGGGATGGAAGTCAGGACAATTCCTCAGAAGTCTATTAAAATGGTCCAGATGAGAGTTAATAAGTCATTTGAGAAGTCACTGAGGAAACGGGGAAATAATAGTTTCAGAAAATATAAAGGAGATGGAGCGGGCCTTGGCAATTGCTAAGGCAAAAGGAAAGATGATGTCTGGGTCATATGGCCACTCACTGAGCCGGAGGTGGAAAGAAAGAAGATCAGGTTTGTAGGAGAAAAGGATAGTTCAGGCCATCTCAAGTTTCAGGTGTCTTGTGGACATCCTGGAGTACAAGACCAGGAAGGAAGTAGTTAAATGTGAGACCCTAGAATTCCAAAGAGAAGTTGGGAACACAAGTTTAGATTTGGAAGTAGTCTGCAGAAAGGGGGTAGTTGAAGTCAAGGAAGTGTAGGACAGAAGGAAAGAAAGAATAGGGCAAGAGACATAAAGAACATTGACATACAGAAATCCCCCTCCCCTCCTTTCTTGTTTTATTCCTTGATTTCTCCTTCTGGTCAAATGAAGGCTGTTGTGAGGGCAGAAGGAGATAAGGAACACAAAATACTTTGAAGGCTGCCTGGAACAAGACAAGTATTCAGGGAATGTTGTCCTGGAGGATCAACAGAGCCGATTGTTCTAATGAATGGGGTCAGTTAAATGAATAATTGTGCATTTTCAGGGCAGGATATTAAGCTGTTGTTTAAAGTCATGCTTTTGAAGAATAGTGAAAGGACTTGGGGAAATACCCTTAATTTAATATCAAGAGGAAAATCAGAATATAAAATAGAAATTTTACTAAGTAAAATATGTACACACGTACACGACACTTGCAGTAAAAAAAATGTTCACAATAGTTATCTCTAGATAATGGGAATAATAGGGACGTAAGCTTCTTCATTATGAATTTATTTTTTTAAAGATTTTATTTATTTATTTGAGAGAGAGAGAGAGAGAGAGAGCACAAGCAAGAGAGAGAGAGAGCACAAGCAGGGGGGAGGGGCAAAGGCAGAGGGAGAAGCAGGCTCCCCGCTGAGCAGGGAGCCCTATGTGGGGCTAGATCCCAGCACCCTGAGATCGTGACCTGAGCCCAAGGCTCAGCTTTACCCACTGAGCCACCCAGTCATCCCTCTTCATTAAGAATTTAATTTAAATATTTAAACAAGTTTTTCACTGTATTGTGTGTATTTTTATGGTAAATATTTTATAGTCAGAAAACAATTTTTAAACAGAGAAAGTTTGATCAGTAGCATCAAATCATGTGGAAAGTTGAAGGAGGGAGGCTATTGGTCTTGGCATCTGATGGCAAGTTTTAGTACAATAGCAATGGTGGAAGCCACTTCAAAAAATATTGCAAAATATTTCATCTCTATAAAAATATTTAAAGAAATAGAACATTATCAACATGGTTGAAGCTTTCTGTGTCCTCCTTTCAATAACCTTTCCTTCCCGTAAGAGGTAGAGATTTTTCAGAATGCTGTGCTTAAAACTGCATTGTGGACAGTTAAGTGAGCAGGTGGCAAAAGAATGGCGGCAGGGACCCTGGAAGGCTCCTGATTCGGTGGTAAAGTGGAGGAGAACAATAGGAAAATAGCTTGAGGGGAATGCAGAGTGAAGGGAAGGTTTTTAATTTAGAAAAGAGCAGAAGTGAGCATGTTTCCGGCAGAAGTAAAGGAGCCAGATAGAGATTAAGGATTCAAGAGAGATGGGAAGCTGTAACTCAACAATCCACACTCAAAAAGGTAAGAATGATTGAAATAGGCACTTTGGGGGGAAATTCAGCTATATCCTTGAATGATCCGTTCTAATCATTAACACAATTCCATTCATTCAATTTAACGTGTTTGTTTTCCTTGTCCTTCATGTATTCCTTCAGGCTAAAATATATGTTACATTAGCATAAACCTTTTTTAAGCAGAAAAATCCCATTAGAAATTTCATAAAAGCAAAGAAATGGTTAAAACTCAACAACACATTAGCTGAACACACAGAGAGAAGAATGTTGCTGTGATTCTTTGAAGAATTGAACCCTGTAAAAGAGACAATTTTTTCATTTTTATTTCAAATAGTGCCACAAGCATAAATCAATTTGTGGTCTCATTTTTACATTATTATTGAAAATGAATAAAAAGAGCTACTTGGCTGTTCAAGATGTTACTCTATTTTCCTCAACAAGATTATGCAATAATACCCAAATTTTAACCAACAGAATGAGTTGGGTTATGGAACAAATTATTCATAGAGATAGGACTCGCCTCATAAAAGTAGACTGTCATGAAACAATATGAGCAAGGTTTGAGTATTATTAGTTGCTCCCCGAATATCTCATCCCCGGTTCTGATGATGGTAAAATACATTGACTCAGCATTTGGTAATATTAAAATGGCTCTATGCTTTTGAAGGCTTTAAAGGATCTGATCTCAAGAATCCATTTACAGCATTCAGTTGGCATGCCTCCTTACATACTTTGAAAACATTTATTAAAACTAATCAGCATTAACCTGTATTCTTTATTTAAAGGATAAAGTGATCCAGGAGAACATCTGTCTCCATAGCGATATTCACCTGATATTAAATCACTTTTTTACATGTTTTAGGCAAAATAATAATATATTAAAGTATTATGAACTTAGGCGGCATCTCATTATTTATCATTGAAAATTATTTACCACTTAAACTATTTAGCATTTTCTTTCATCTAAAAAACATAGGGGCATCTTGTCAGTTCAGTTGGTAGAGCATGTAACTCTTGATCTCAGGGTCATGAGTTCAAGCCCCATGTTGGATGCAGCAGAGATTTCCTTAGTTAATTAATTAATTAATCAGAAAATTTTTAAAAATGAAAATAAAAAACATAAAAAGTGTATTATGGCTCTGTTTCTGAGAGATATCACATGGACACATGTTTAAGTCTCAATATATTATGATAAGAAAAATAAAGTCACAGAACAAGTCTCTAAAATTATTTTCAAGTTGACTCATTTATTAATTGAACAATAATATTTATACATAATTTTCATAGGATTATACACTTATTTAAAAAAACACCAAAATTTTCTTTACGGGAAAATATTATTCTCACCTTCTTAAATATTTTGAACATATACCCAAAAGAAAATCTAAAATTCTTTTCAGTGAACGACCATTGCTCTTGGGTAAGTTATTTAACCCCTGAGCTTAAACCAGCACCCACAAACAGCTTGCTTATCCATAGCCGTCAGTCATGCACTTTGTAGGCGCCCCACTCATAGATCATCACACCCATAGAAAAAGCTCAGTCATCATTGACTTCGAAGCATTTTGTGAATACATATTGATGACCGGCAATTCTCAAACTCTAGCAGCATCAGAATCCCCTGGAGGATTTCAAAATACAGATTACTGGGCACCAACCCTGGAGTTTCTGGTTTCCAGGCTGTTTGGGGTAGGGCCCAAGAATCTGTATTTCTAACAAATTCCTGAATGATGCTAAATCTGCTGGTGTAGGGACCACACTTTGAAAACTAATGTGAATAATCCATTCAAATGTACATACCTGGAAGACACACTCATAATGATAATGCCATTGATTTTGGCGGATTTCTCATCTACAAGGGCAATCACTTTTCCTCAGTATTTTGTTCATCTCAGCCAGGAGCGATGACATAGGAATTAAGGGGTGTTCTGAAGGACTTATAATTTAGCACAACTGTTATCTCATTCTCCTCCTCTCTGCAGTTGACCCAAGTCCCTGAAAAAGCCAGGTGTGATCTAGCCTCTGACCACACAATTATCTTAAAACAGACTAGATTTATTTCTCTAATTTATGGACAGGAATATATGTTTGTTAGAAGACTCCAATGACATTTCCTGCGTGGAGATTCCTTTGTTCTCTTAATATGAAAGAAAATTATGGGCTATTAGTAAGCAAAAAGGATGACTTTGAAATCAATGGACCAGGGAGACTTTTTGTTGAATCTGAACTCTGTGCTAGTCAGAGTTTAATACAGGCAACACACATCTTCCTAGATATTTTTAACAGAAAAAGATTCAACATGGGGGTCAAGAAGCATGCAAAATCATTCGAAAGAGTTGGAGTATCAGGCATCAGGAAGCCTGATCTAGAAATCAGAAAGCTGTTACCCAGCAGTGTATCTCAGCACCCACAAATCCGGTGATCAGACACCGAAATAGCAAATCTGGACACCTCAACTCCCTTTAGATACATGTTTCCATTACTTTGCTCTTCAAAGGAAGCAAATGGCCTGCACCTCATTTCTGCCTTTCAAAGCTAGGACACATGTATCTAATTGATTGAATACAATTTGCAGCCAGAATCCAAGTTGTAGTTTTTAGATTTTCAGCCTTTGCACTATAGGAAGATACACTAAGATTAAGGACAAATGCAGAACAAGCTGATAAACATGCTGATATATTTTCATGATGATTATCTGCTACCATATGTAAAAGGCCTGATTTATGATGATTATCTCCTGTTCTTCCTTCTCCTCCTCCTCTTGCACATACACGTATACACAGGTACACGTGAGCACAGGTACACGTGAGCACAGTTAGGCACGTATCCACCTTCCTGATTTCTGCAAATGGGTTTCACTGTCCTTTCATTCATAAATCCTTGCATCAATTTTTATTCTTTTAATCACAAAGTTTTCAAATTGGAAAAGACCTAGATCATCTAGCCTGCCTCCTGCTTTCCAGATGAAGAGATAAGCCAAAAGGCACGTGACTAGTAAGCGGCTGAGCAGGAAGCCTTATCCCGTTCTACCGTCCTGGACCTATTCTTCTTCCACAAAACAGACTGTTTTGTCACTGAACTCTGTTGATTGTTCTTTTCAGGTCCCTTATTTTCATCCCTTCATCTCTGTCATTCCTGCCACCATCCTAGCTTAGGTCTTTAACATCTCAAACATAGATTCAAACAAGAGATACTGAGACAATATTCCTGCATTTCTCCACTCCAACCTACCCTATATTCTGCCACCATCTTCATTCTCCAAAAAAATCACTTTGGCATCCCTTATCGAACCCCGTGTCTTAAAGATTTTAAAGATTTTTTTTTAAATCTTAAAAAAAATATTTATGTAAGAGGGAGAGACAGAGGTAGCGAGAGAGAGCACAGGCAGGTAGAAGAGGGAGAAGCAGGCTCCCCGCTGAGCAGGGAGCCCGATGTGTGTCTCGATCCCAGGACCCTAGGATCATGAACTGAGCCAAAGGCGGACATTTAACTGACTGAGCCACCCAGGTGCCCCTGGCCTTCCTTACTTTGATTGCTAAAATAGCTAATGTTGCTGAGAGGATGAAGTTCAATTTCCTTAGCCTGGCCCACCAGTAGCCAACCCTTCTTATCTTGTCCAATTTCACTCCTGCATGAGAGGATTGGAACCACAGACACTTAATGATAGGCATGTATTTTAAAGTACCAGGAGGAACCAAAAACAAGAAGTGGTTGAGTATTAGGCCAAAGATATAATTACGGGTTAGATTTTTTGTTGTTGTTGTTCAGGTCAATAAGGCCTGCCAATCAATATATATGGGAACTTGGAATAAGGTACAATTTAAAGCCTAAGCAGAGGAATAAGGCTGAATATTAACTCAGCAATGATGGAGCACAAAAACACAAGGCTTTGAACCAAAAGACCTAATTTTTATGTAAAATTACAACACTACCGAAAACACTTTGAAGCCTGTTACTTAACCTCTTTGAGATAACTTCCTTATTCCTATAATGGAGACAGAGATTGATACCTGGTAGGAGTGTTGTAAAAAGTAAATGAAATAACATGTATGAAATAGTTCAGGAGAGTACCTGGCATGTATTAGATATTCATTCTTTTTATTATCTTTTCATTCCTTTATTCATACATTCTACAAATATTTATTCAGCAGCTACAGTGGGCAAGTATTATTCAAAGAGCTTTCCAAGTACCGTGCAAGAATACAGTGAGGAACAAAATATATGAAATCCCTGGCCTTATGGAGCTTACAACTAGTGGAAGAGACAGACAATGAATAAATGAACCTAAATAGAATTACAAATGGGGATGTGTGCCATGAAGTTAAAGAATAAAGGGGTAGAAGAATGACCAGCAGATGGGACCAAATTTCAATTGGGGGTGGTCAGGAAAGACCTCTCAGGAAATGCTATTAAAACTGATGCATGAAGGAGAAGTTAAGTAAGTGAAGGATGGACACAGAGTGTGATCAGGAAATGCCAATTATTTTCTGTGCCTGCATTGGGACAAAGAGGTGGTTGCCTTTAGTTATCTACATGTGGCCATATGGAGGTCAAAACCAAACATGCTGGTACAAGAGCTGAAAGCAGGCACCTTGAAGGTGAGGAAGAATGCAGAAGGGTCAGTGATGTCTGGAGCTGCTTTGTGCTGTCCCACAAAAGCTGATGGTACACTTCTCTTCCCAACTCTGTGTCCAGTCACGTCACATCGGTCTCTTGAAATTGGCTATGGATGGCAGATTTACAATGTGGAAATTGGTACATTCTAAGTGAAGGTCTTTCTTCCTCCAGACAGGTGGCTGTTAAACATTAAACATCACACCACTGGACAAGGGCTTACTGGACTATTTGGTATTTTGAACTATGTTCTTTGATAAAAATAAAAATTAATTTGAAGAGAAAATGAAAATTTAAACACTGGATTAGAACATGAGATCATTCTATGAGTAGTATGTATTAGTCAAAGGCCAGTTGTGAAAGCAAAACGCATGCTAGGTATTTCAAACAGAGGTATTCGGTATAGAGATTTGACAGGCAGGCGCTGAAAGGTTGAAAGTGGGATGCTGAGGTATAGAAAATGCCAGGAAAGTTACTACCTCCAGAGCTAAGAAAGCAAAAAGGATGAGATGGTGTTACTAGCTAAAAGTTCTGTGGAATTATAGGATAGGAAAGGATACCTTCACGGAGCTGGTTTTTGCTCAAATCTCTGAGAAGGGAGCATAGCCATGTGGGTGCTAGAAAGTCAAGAAGACAGGGCTGGACAATAATGGAAGTGGGGTTCTGGGAATAGTATGGCAGGTGCGAGGACACGTGTCTGATTGGGTGGGGATGACGGAAGGTGGTGGGGCTGCTCCTCCAACAGCATGGCTGCTGCATAGGCCTCTGAGGGCCAGCTGCAGGCTGACTTTGGAAGTACCAAAGGAAGCTGGAGGCTATGGTTATACCTGTCCTCTCCTCCCGGAGGCATGTAAACCTGAGCTGGAAACCAGGAGAGGACCGATTATCCCCTTCTCCTGCCTTCCCTCCTCCCATCAAAGCCTCCTATCAGTAGAATATATCTGGAAGATGTCATTTAGGAATCCCAGTTCCAACATCACAAAACAGCTTATAAATAAGTGGGCCTGGGGCTGAGAAAAACAGGCAAATAACTGGCAAGGTAGTTGTGTATATTTTCACAATTCATAGTTGAAACCCTATGGGACCATAAGGACTGGTCCACAGGCTAAAGTGGTTAAGGTATGTTTTTGCTATCAGAAAAATCAGGACTCTCACGACTTTCTTGGGAGATGGATTAGGAGACAATTCTCCATGGGTCTCTTGCATTTCTGTGCATCTTAGGAGAAGGAGCACTGACAGTTTTGCTAGCCACTATTTCTTTCAAGACCATGTATATAACAGATAGCTTTGGAAGGTAGAGATAATGTCTTTCTCTGGAATAGATGAAAGTTTGTGTGCTGTCCAGAAAAACAAAGATACTATTTCCGCCCCGCCACCCTCACCCCCCCAGGGCAAATGTTGGAACAGTTGGCTTGCATGAGCCACAAAGGAAAAGATTATAAAAGACTGGGGTTTCCTAAGCTATGGTTTCTCAGCTATGATACAAAGTCACTGCATCGGCCCCCACCTAATGTGTTCTGCATCACTTTTGTGGAACTTGGGGAGCAAGAGGACCTTATAGGAGTACGAAGTTCATGCAGCTTGTTGTGCTAGGAGTAATAGAGTCCTTTGTCTCTGTCCCAGGAGTCCTGTGTCTTCTGCCAACATCCATGTGGCAGGCTAACCTATTTGTTCACGAGCAGAGTAAGATCTCAGGTGCTCTACAGTTCTTGGGAGAATCTTCCATCCAATTCAACAGACATTTACTGTGAAGATACTGCTTACCCAGCTTTCAAGGACATGTCCAGTGTACACAGATGAGCACTCTCGGCTCTCAAGCAATCCACAGTGGAGAAAGAAAGGGATGTCCTCTTCCACCACCTCCTCAGCACCACCATTGCCACTATGCCACAAAACCTTAGCAGAGAGGAGAACGCTGATACAAGTCGGTTACCCTGAGGCCATCTGCTGTCACTCTTTTGAAATATTAACCATCTTCATCTGCCATCATCTCCTTTCTTACAGTTTTTGCCATTTGGGTTTATTCTTTGCTGTACTTTTGGTGGGATGTTAGAAGGGGGAAACTGTCCGAGGTCTTCAATCTGCCATACATAAACAGATGTCCCCAAATTCTCATTTTGTATCTGATGTGCTATGTATGGTTTTTGTTTCTGTACATATCGTGAACTATAATCTGCCCTGTAAAAGGACGACTGCTTTGATGTCATTTTAGGGGTGGAAATGGTATTGTGCCTTCCCCAATAAAATCTTTCTTCAGGAACTTTATTCCCTTTGGGGGGCAAAAAAAAATGCTTTGATTCGTTAGCCATCATTAACATTGACATGCAAAGGAGCTGCAGGTCTTTTGGATAGAGAGGAAAACCGGACGTCTCCATTTTTGACCCCCAGATTTGCAATGAAGTACCCCTGAAGGAAAAGACTGAGACTGGGATCTGGCAGATCTGACCTACTTGACCATTTTACCGGGAGCCGGCTGAATATTTTTTTTCCAGAGCTGAGGTGTGATCTCTGCAAGTCTCGAACTTTCTGGGAAGTAAATAATATTGAACCCAATAATCTTACTGAAGCGTCATAACCCTGACCCGTCCCTTGCAATGAAGAGAGGAAGCACAGCTTCTGCATCTTCTGCCCATTAAACGAGATTAGTTCACCTTTCCACCAGCGTAAACAAAATAGCAACTCAATGGTCCTCCTAGGACTAACCAAACAAGAAAATAGTGCTCTAATCAATGTTACCGCTAGGCTTAATAGTTCTTTGATTTTTGGTCTAAATTTTATTGCTGTCAGTTGAGTATCTCTTTTTAAGCAATTCTATTTGCCTCTCAATTATGTGCGTATGTTTCATGTAATATATCTCCTTGTAGTAGATGAGTAAGGGGACAGCGAGGATGTCATGGGTTATTTAGTTTTTCTTGTTATTACAATCAATGGTTTCTTTATGATCGTTTTGTTAAACTAGACATTTATTAGGTTTTTTTATTTGGGGTTCAGTGGATTCAGTGATGCTGGCCACTTATCTCCATGTTCAGTATTTTCCTCCCATCTGATGAGAAAGTTGGTAACAGTGTCTTTTCATCAAGGTGCTTTTAAGGTAATTTTTATGTTTTTGTTTAACATGGCTCAAAGAGCAACCCAAAAAAATCAAGATACAGATGCTGATTAAAACACATGGCTGTCTGCTTCCCTGCATATTGGCCCAGTGCCTGGAAGGATGGCGCACCAGCAGGTGGGTAGGATTGTGGCTGATACACCTGACATGAGAATGGACTATAATGAAACCCAGGCTGCACTCCAGTGAAAATCAGGGTCCTCGTGTCTTTGACTAAATCACTTCAGATCAAGCCTCTATTATGGCAGAATTAACTAGTGGTTTCAAAATTAAAATCACGAAGGACTTCAGCATCATTATCGTGTTTCCACATATTGCAGAAATTTTAAACTTGGGGGATGAAATCGTGAAGATGAAGGAGGAAAGGAAAATCGCTGTGGTAGATTAAGAGGAAAAAAATGGCTCCAATTCTTTACCATCGTCCTTTGCCCTATCACTCTGCAGTGCTGTCTCAGTCGGACTCGGGGTGGTCAGGGAACTTGTTGGGGCCAATGGGATATTATTAAATATGTGCAAGCAGCAGCTTGAAAAGCACTTACTTGTCTCAACTTGCACCTTGAGAAAATGAGTGGGCTAGCCTGCTGGTGGAGGAGGGGCAAGCACCCAGTCACCTCCATCACCTGGCAATAGTGAGCCTACCATCTGACATATCATCAGATGATCAAGACTAATGAGCCAAATAAATGCCAATCAGTTTCAGCCACTGAGATCTGAGGTGGTACCACTGAGTATTATCATGGTAATTAATAACTAACTATTCAATTCAGCAAATAAATATTCATTGAATGCCCAATAGGCTCTTTGACAGTACAAGGATGAGTAAGGCATAGTCCCTGACCTCAAAGTGCCTATGCACTGGTAAGAGACCAGCTTGCAAACAAAGACCTTAATGTAGGGTAGTGCTAAATTCAAGTACAGATACCTTGCTGTGAAAGCATTGCTCAGTTTCAATGACTAGAAAGAATGCTTAAAATGTGGGAATTTATTGTATTAAAAGTGGGCACACACACACGTACCACCTGCATAATCGGGGGGCATACAATCAGGGAAACCCACTTAAACTACAATAGCAAAGTGGGTGTTTACTGGTCTGATGTCTAAGGTTCATAATTTTCACCTATCTGTTCATTTGGTGTTGAGGAGAGGATTCCATCATCTTGAGCCCCAGTCAGGAGGTCGCTTGTCCTATCGATGGGAAGGAAATAAAATACCACTCGCTTCATCAAGGTTTGTGCAAAACTGTAAATAACTAAGGGAAGGAACACAGCCAGAGGAAGGAACAGAGCCAGCTAGCCAGAGAATAGAGAAGGATCCAATTAGAAAGGTGAGTTGAGGCATCTTTGTCTAGTACCTTCCAAATCAAAGTGCCATTCATGGACCAGCAGTATCAGCTTTACCTGGGAACTCATTAGAAATGCAGATTTCAAGCCCCATCCCGGACATGCTGAATCAGAATCTTTATTACAACAAGGATCCCAGGTGATATTGATGCATGTTAAAATTTGAGATTAAAGTTTGAGAAGAACTTGTCTAGTCCACATGCTGGAAATGATTGCAAGTGGCTTATGCAAGGACAGAGGTACAGGAGCGAATGAAAGCCTCAGTCTTTTATAGGGTACATTTGAATAAATAATGAAGAGATAATAAATATTATTTTTAAAATAAAAGAAATGTAATAAAAATATTTTTAAGTTGCTATAGCATCAAACAGTAATCAAAGAGGCCATTTCAAACTATGCTTTTTGACCTGAGGGATGAGACCTAACAGAGGATGGTGAAATCCATTTAAGTCAATTTCTCAACCCTGGCTACACATCAGATGATTCCCCATGATCGGAGGTTGTTTCTTTAAAATCCCAATGCCCAGGTCCTTCCCCAGATCAATTAAATCACAATCTTTGGTTGGTGGGAATTGAACAGGGCAGGGATGAAGGATGAACTCAGGCATCAGTATTTTTAAAGCTCTCTAAGTGATCTTAATGTACAGCCAAATTTGAGAATCACTTTGAGAACCATGGATGCAGGTCACAAGTAGCAATTCTTTTCAGAGCTAACGTAGAATAGCAAGGAGTGGAGTGAAATGGAATAGAATGGAAAAGAAAATATCAATGTTTCACATGCAGTCAGGGTATTATTTCAAAACATTTTGTTCCATGTAGATATGTATATATGAGTATAAGTGCGATGGGTTATACTATAAAATACATTTCCATGTTTTGGTTCACTGCGAAGAATTTTTTAAACTACTGATTTGAAGTGAACATTGAGCAAGCACATAAGCAAAGATGGAGAAATAGTCACAAATGAAGGTCTTAATAAAAAAAAAATTACATCTCAGCAGAAATCCAGGCAAGACAAGAATAGTTTAGGAAGCAAAAATTACCGGTACACCTTGAGTAGACAGAAAACTGAGGAATCTGGAATGTACTGGACTAAAAGACCACTCTTGTCTGTTCTATGTACTCATGCTCAAAGTAAAGATGGAGGAAACCATACATCATGAACTTCCAGTAATGAAGGGTCAGTCATTCTCAGTTTGTTTAATCCATAAAATCCTGCCTTAGAGAAAGTTTTTAGATATTGTTAGAGAGATAGCCAGAATATGTGGGTAGCGAAATTTAGCAGACTAAATCACGTAGGGAATGCTCCTTGTCACAGTGGTTCTCAACTTTGGAGCCCCTTGAAAATCTGCTAAGAGCAAAGGGACTTCTTTTATAAAACTGACATATTCGGTTACACACAGAATTTTGCATAGAAATAAAGACCCGCCCTCAACCCATTCATGGACCACTTCACAGTGGTGGTGCCCAGATTAAGAGCCCCTGGAAGGCTGAAGCTTTAAGAAGGCTTATGTCCATGTGGGTGTGCTACAATTATACATGAATCCATTAACTGATGACAAGTTGATATGCAGAGTTTTCATCTCACAGAATTAATAAAGCAGGGAACAGATTTAGTAAATGAAGACTTGCAGTAATCAAAGGTGAGGTCCCAGTGGTCCAGTTCTAAGGTTCTGCTAGTGGTGCAATATGCCTTGCCTGCTCTAGATAGAGCTTTCTATGCTTCCTTTGTGTCCTTCATCACTCTCTTTCGGTTTTAACCTTTTGTGTGTGTGGTAAAATACACTTAACATAAAATTTGCCAACTTTTTCTTTTTTAATTGCAACTGATTAGTAGTGTTAGGTCCATTCTCATTGTTGTGCAATCAATCTTCAGAACTCTTTCACTTTGCAAAACTGAAACTCTACATGCATTAAATAAGAACTCCTCATTCCCACCCCCACCCCCATTTTGACTACCACCAAATTTAGCCAATTTTCCCAAATGGAGTAAATGTTAAATGACATTTTAAGAAACAGTGCTGTAGTATTTTATTATTAAGAATTATTTAGGCTATTGTTGGGGCGCCTGGGTGGCACAGCGGTTGAGCGCCTGCCTTCGGCTCAGGGCGTGATCCCGGCATTGTGGGATCGAGCCCCACATCAGGCTCCTCTGCTATGAGCCTGCTTCTTCCTCTCCCACTCCCCCTGCTTGTGTTCCCTCTCTCGCTGGCTGTCGCTATCTCTGTCAAATAAATAAATAAAATCTTTAAAAAAAAATTATTTAGGCTATTGTTTAGGATAGTTATGATGGAAAAAATTTTATTCTTGGAATATTAAGAGTTTCTATCAGGAATGAATGTTCACTTTATTAAATAACTTTTTCAATCTCTACTGAGATGAAGTTTTTTGCTTTGTCCTACGGAAACGATATGTATATATGATTTCCTAATATTAAAGTATCTTTACTTTAGAAGCCTAAATACAACTAACAATGGTGGATTATTATTTTAATATAACTGATTAATTCCATTTATGAACAGCTGTCAGTTGTGGGTTTTGGTCCTATTACATAAAATTGCATATTGCATTTTTTAGGGTTGGTATCAAAGTTTCATTCATTTCATAAAATTGCTTGAATAATTTTCCAATAAAATGTCCATATCCCTCGCTTATATCCACTTTCTATGAAAACTAATATATCTTTACATTTTGCCTTCTTTTTCAAACAAGTACTTAACGAATCTATCAATGTTTCTATTTGTTTGTTTTTTTTATTAATCTCTGCTTTTATCTTTATCAATTTCATACCTCTGTCTTCTCCTATTTTTTTCTGGTTGAGTTGTTTTCCTTATTGTTTGGGGGATTTTTTTTTGCAATGAATTATAATGTATTACATAAAAATGCACAAATATATATGCTCAAATGACAATCATCAGAGTCATTTAATTCCACTGACTCTTATAAGAAGGAAGAAATAGTTAAATGGAACATTATTCCATGGAGAGTTGAAAAGGCACAACTTCTATTTGTGGAGCACAAAGTCTAATGTATATATGTTAAATCAGCTTTAATAAATATATTATTCAAACTTGATATATACTATCCAAACTATTTTGGTTGCAAGTGGAAGATTCCTCTTGAACATTCTTAGAACAAAGGAAGACTCATTGGCTAGATTGGGTGAAGTTCCTGTTACTTGCAACCAAAGAATCCTAAATCCATGATAATGCATTCTAGGAGTATTTCTCCTATTCTTCCTCCACATTACTGACTTGTTATTTTGTAGTGTCAGTTTTGCCCTTTACTCACTTCTGTGTAGATTTTAATTCTGCTTTTGTATTTGTGGTTTTCTTACGTTCTTATTTCTCATTTCAATCCATTCCCTTTCCTAGACCTCTTTATGTCATTCTTGTCATTTCTCTTCTCTTCACAAGCCATGTTCTTAAGCATCTTTTTTATTATTTCAAGCATATATTTAGTAAAATTTTAATGTATTTCTTACAGATTTTATTTTTTTTTCAGAACCATGATCTTCCTTTGAGTAATAAAAGGTGGCGTTTCTGCTCCCAGATGCTACAGTATTTTTTCGGAGGTCCCTAAGTTGAATTTTTTCCTTCTCTTCACGTTGAAATTGGAGTGCACTATTGTTTGAGCCTGGTGTTTTCCAATAGACCGAGCGAATGTCCTTGACTATTCCCAACCTAAACCTGAAGGTCAGATTACTGTGCAAACTCCCTAATGTAGCACATATTAACCAGAGATGACACCACCACAAGAGGAGGATTTCAAAATGTGGGCAGGCATCTTAGTTTATGGTAGGCAGGTAGGCAGAATCATGCCCCTGCCAAAGATATCCATGCCCTAATCTCTGGAATTTGTGAATGTTACTTTAAATGGCAAAAGGAACAGATGTGACTAAGGTTATGGATGTTGAGATGGAGAGATGAGCCAGATTATCCAGGTGGGTCCAATCTAATCGTGAATCTCTAAAGCAGAGAACCTTTCCACCTTTTCAGGCTGCGGTCAGGGAGATATGACGATAGAAGGGTCAGAGGGGTGTTACCTAGGAGGGACCCAACCTGCCATTACTAGCTTTGTAGATGGAGCCAGAGGACCACTAGCCAAGGAATGTGGGTGACCTCTAGAAACTGGGAGCAGCTGTCAGCTGACTCAATGAACAAGAAAAAATAAAATCTCTAAGAAATAATTTAAATTTTACTAAATATACGCAGTTCCACAACTTCGAGGAACTGAAGTCCGTCAACAACCCAAATAAACAGGAAACAGACTCTCCCTTAGAGCCTCCAGAAAGGAATGCAGCCTGCTGATACCTTGATTTAGGTTGGTGGAATCTGCATCAAATTTCTGACTTTGAGAAGATGATAATTTGCGTTGTTTAAGAGACTAAATCTATTGTGGCAGCCATAGAAGCGGAGACAGGTAGTCTTAATGACAGGCAGATTTTATTTTCCAGAGAAGACACAGTTTCTCCCTTGACATTTTTCCCACTGAAAAGTGGGTCATGCCCTTGCCCTCAAATCTGGGAAGGTTTAGACTCGCTTGTAGTCAAGAGTGCAACAGAAGTGACATTGTGTGCCTTTCAAGGTAAGGCCAGGAAAAGCCATGCCACTTCCCCCTTTTCCCCAGAGCACTCATACTCAGAGCCCTGAACAGCCACGTGTAAGTCTAATTATCTCCAGGCCACCATATGCAGTGATGAAGCCAAACCACATGAAGCCTAGTGTAGGTGCTCTGATGAGCAGTCCCAGGCTTCCAGTCCTCCCAGCCAGCCTATATGTCAGATACCTGAGTGAGGGAGATTCCAGCCCCCAAACATTTACTTGTCCCCTAGCCTTGGAGTATTTACCCTTGAGGCCCCGATGGGGTGAAGCATAGAAAAGTCATTTGGCTATGCCCTGTCCAATTCCTGACACACAGAATTTGTGAACATAACAAAAACGATTATTGTTCTATGCCGCCAAGTTTGGGGGTAATTTGTTACACAATATTCATAACTGGAATACTGGGGGCACAAATCAATGTCCAAGGCCAGGGGAGTCGTCTGTCCCACATAAAAAAGAATCACTTCTCCAAAACTAATAGTGTTGCTCTAGTACATGAATATATGTCTACCGTCTGATGTTGCATTTTTCTCTTGTCTTCAACATTGGTTTCTCTGAAGAAGCAGTTTGAAATTCTTATTTGAAGAGTGGAGCATAGGAGCAAGGTCTACTCACCCAGCAGGCAGTTTTCTTCGTGCCCTTTCTGTCTCTATCACATTTACAGAACTTTTCATTGGGTTAACTAAAAATCCCAATATTTAACCTGTTGCCTTACCCCTCTTTCTGCCGTGTTGTTTCTGGGAGTTGTTTCTGAATGCATAGAGAGATAGGTGCTATAGAGATTAGGTGGGGAAGGAGATGGATGACAGAACTGTAGTTCTTACTGGCTCAGTTTCTGTTTATGGTCAAAAAATATCTGCATGTCGGAGTTAAATGCAGATGGGGATAGGGAGGCCACATTTTTTCCCCTGGTTTTTGAAATCATCTGTCATAGTCTGTGTCAGAGGAAAGAACTTAAGGGAAGTAGTTTAAGAATCTGTTTTCAGGGGGTGCCTGGGTGGCACAGCAGTTAAGCGTCTGCCTTCGGCTCAGGGCGTGATCCCGGCATTATGGGATCGAGCCCCACATCAGGCTCTTCCGCTATGAGCCTGCTTCTTCCTCTCCCACTCCCCCTGCTTGTGTTCCCTCTCTCGCTGGCTGTCTCTATCTCTGTCAAATAAATAAATAAAATCTTTAAAAAAAATCTGTTTTCAGTCCATCATCATCAATAAAACAGTTTGGAAATTCCACCTGGACTTTAGCAACTGTTCCTACCTCATTTTAAGTCCACAGTGCTATTGCCAGCCTTTCTTCTTTTCTGTATCATTATGGGCATTTTAACAGGAAATTTTAAGGCAGCCTGTGAGACATCTCTAGACAGTCTCTTTGTGAGCCCAAATTGTATACATGCTTTTAAAGACTTTTGCCCTAGGAATATACCTCTTAATATTTTAACATAAGATATAGAAGTTAAATGAGAGAATAGTCTGATATATGGAATTTAGCTCTTCTCCAGCTTTTCAGGAATACATCTGTTCATGTCTTAAGGCATACATAAATGAATTGATAATTGGATATCAGGAGTTGGCTGCATATGTGACACTTATTATGACACTACAGAATTTGGAAGGAATAGCATTATATTGGAAGGAATAGGATTATGTTCTTTAAGTATTTTTGATAGAATAGTGTTTCAGCTTCTGGTGTTTCTATGTAATTTAAATTGAATTTGATACCTAATTAATTAATTAAAGATAGTATAACATCTAATGTCCTTCAGATAAGCCAAGCTAAATGGCAAGCTGCAAATGATTCTATATTAATCCATTTTAATTGTATAGGTAAATAAGAGTTGAGAACAGATGATCTTTGGAGGGTCTGTGAGTTAAAAAGTAAACAGAAACATAATATGTCAGTTTGCCAGGTTCATGAGGCCGACTCATTTGTGAGGAAATAGATCCCGACAAAGAACCATCAGTTAAAGAAAACTACTGAAATTTGAAACAAAAACACAGAAATAAAATATTGGCACTATCCATAATACATCTAAGAAAATGTGTTTCTTTTTATTTGGATTACAACATTGCAGCCTTTTTGAATGAAAATTACTTTATTCCGTCACCTATTAAACATTCAGTTGTATTATGCTTTACATTATTTGAGGCTCCATCCATAAGATAAAATTACCAAAGTAATTTTTCTAACTGAACCCATAACTCTTTCATCACCCACGTCCCTGAATATGCATGATTTCCCATTACTGTTTATAGTTAGGACTTCTGTCTTTACAGTATATGGGCACAAAAAGCTATGTTATATTTGCCATGGGAACTATAATTTTTAAGGCCCTTGTGCTTGTAAAATCTTTACCTTTATTATATTACCATAATGTAGATTTTGTATTTTATAGAGGATTACATATCAAGGGAGGATAGTGTTGTACCAATGCATGGCCTGAATTGTTAGTTGCATGATGGTGTGCCTTGTTCTTTTAAAGCAGCAGTCAGGGAGCTCATTACAGAGTCACAAGCAACTTGACCAGCTTCTAAGTTTGCTACCTTGTGCTTGCCTTTGCTCATTACTCCCCATTTTATATTGGAACTACTCACCATGTTCTCTGTCATGGGCCTTTGTATTGCCTACCTCTAAAGTAAGCATAGCAGACGTCTACATCATATTGATATTGAACTTAGCCATAGGACTTGCTTTAGTTAATGGAATGTGAGCAGAAGAAAGAGCGTGTCAGTTTCGAGCCAAAGCCTTAAGAATTCTTCAATGTTTCCACTTGCTTCTCTTGTACTTCTGTCATCTGCCATGAGCAGAGTATGAACATCCCCCGTGTAGCTTTGGTCCCAGAATGAAGAAGACATGTGGAGCAGACCTGAACCCAGCCCAAAGCCTGGAGTCCAGCCTAGCCCACTTTGGCACAACCAAGCCCAAATGAGATTATGTGAGCCGCAGCCAACCTGCAATCCTTGAGAGAGAAAAAGAAATGCTTCTGTGAGTCATTGAGATATCGGAGCTGTTTGTTACGCACCATGATTGTAACAATAGCTAATTAATACCTCTCCCTCCCATTATTGATGGTTCTCGTGCATCTGCTGCCCTGTATGCATGCTTAGTGCTTTTGGCTGGCTATTCAAATGGTTGGAATCACCTGGAGCATGCCAAGGACCACATGAGATGTTTCTGCTCTGAATTCCCAAGCTAGCAGAGATGTTGCATACCTTCAATGAGCATATTTCAGTCGCCAGTTTAAAGGACTTCTAGATGGAAGTTTATTCTCACAAAACGGTTTGTGATTTGGGGGTTCAACTCATCCATTCAAATTGTAAGGACCTCTGTGTAAGACTGTCTGCCTTCTTACATTCATGTGTCTGGAGCATTAATGCATTTGAGCAAACCCCTGGACATTCTCATGAATTAGCATGTGAACCCAAGCAAGCTTCTTCATTTGAGTGGACTAAGTACTTACTTCTTATTTATGTGGTGAATAGACTCTAGAATAGCTCCCAATAATACTGAAGCAGAGAATCTAGGTAAGCCATGTACCAATTTAGGACCAACAAAAACCGTGAGATTAGAAATGTATGTTGTTTTAAGCATCTACATTTGTGGTAGTTTGTTACACTGCAGTAGATAAATAAAATACTGTTCAGTCATGTAGCAAGTTGATGATTTCCACAATGTGATACATATTTACTTTTATTCATATCAAACATTTATTGAATACCTACTAGATGCCAAGCACTTCGTAAAATACTGCCGATACGGAGATGCTACTGCTTACCCTTGAGGAACTCACAGTCCAGGGAGCACCAGACATTCATGCAGCTGGTCATAATACAATGGGACAAACATAATAACAAGGATATGAGCTAAATGGTATAAGCCATGTTGCTTATTTACACTTTTCTTGGCACAACATTGTAAGCCTGCACCTGGAAAAAATGTGAGGGTCTTATATGGAATACAGACACTATAAAATCACTGTTGAAAGGTGTTTACTAAGGAACCATCTGTACACACCTGACCAAGAAGAAGTAATCCAATGGAAATAAATGCTATCGCAGAGAACAAAAGCTTCAAAGAAATGGCTTTACATAATTGTGATCATGACTCCTTTGTCCTTCTACAGAACTGTTGAAAATCAACACTGATTATTTCCCTCTTATGAGTTCTTTTTCTTTATAGGATAATGTTTTGAGATATAGTCCTTCAGAATAATGGAGCTAAGACATGACTTTTACTGCATTGCTATTTACACATATTTGTGGGTATATCATAGATGTTTGGGTAGTACAACAAAAATACCTCTGCCTTTTGATGCCCAAAGCAAAGTCCAGAATTTGCTAATTTGTGTGTGCAAACAATGAATCCCAACCGTTGTTGCTATGCCTAGAATAATTTGCTCTTTCTACAGACTGCAGATGTACTTTTCTGATAAAGACTTTTCTGATTAAGACTCCAAGATAGAAAATAATATATACTTTTTAATTGAATGGTTAATATCTTACTTAATAGTGGATTGTTCCAATTAATGCTCACAAGAACCTGATAAATTAAAGGCTGTTATTTCCCCATCCATCTCACCGATGAAACTGAAGCCACAGAGTTTAAATAACTTGCTTGAGATTATACCATTAGTAAGTAATAAGACCTGAGATTTGAACTTGGGCAATTCTAGTCCTGGTTGTATGCACTTAACCTCTATTCTATACTGTTTTCTAATGTCTCTGACAGTTCGAAGATCTTTACAGGCAACTTTGAGCGTGATGCTCTGGTGATAATAAATAGCATAATGATCCAAATATGGGCCTTGCAATGTCAAAGTATTTGATATTCTTCATATAGCCATAAATGTTGACATCGTTTCTCCTAAGGGCAAGTGAATTTATCTATGTTTTAAAAAATTGATCTAGACATTCTTTCCTGAGATTCTTCACTTATCAATTTTGTTAGACTATAATACCTTATATGTTATATCAGGTAGGACAAAGGGTATGCAGCTCAAAGAAGAGATAAGAAACCTCAGTGGTTTAAATAAAGTAGAAATATATTTCTCTATACTTTAAAGGTGTAGTGGGGCAGTCAATTTTGGGAGACAGCTTTCCACGAAGCAATTCAGGGACCTGGTTTCCTTCCATTTTGTTGCTCTGCCAGCTACTATGCTCTGCCATGTCTGTGTTCCAGGTGGCAGGAATAAAAAAGAGGCAGTAAAGAGCAAGAAATTTCCTTTGAAGCAAGTAATGTGGCAAATGTACACATCGCACCTCCTTGCACTTCATAGATGAAAACAAAGTCACATGGCCATACACAGTTGCAAGGCAGAATGGGAAATGCAGTCTCCAGACAGAGGGCCTTGTTCCCAGCTAAAAGTCAATTCCAATGAAAAAAGAGAAAAATGAATTCGGAGGGGAAGAGGAGCCAGCTGTCTATTACACACAGGTATGCAGATACTACATATAAATCAATTACTTGTTTGAGCATTTTTTTTTTTTTTGGTAGGCTTTCTGTAGAATAATGTCATTTTTGTTTTTTCATGACTGGGATGAGAGTTAAAATGACTTTAAAGCCTAATATCACTAATCAGTTGGATGAGTACCTACTGATACCTACTCTTTAATTACAGGGTTAGTAAATGTATAATTACTCTATATTAGCTAAGAGCATTTTGAAATTATGTCACTAACGGAAGGAATGTAGTGAACATGTGTTGTTTTGTCTGTCAAAATTTGTCGCCATCTGACAAATAGCCATGACCCTTCTTTAGAAAATTGTTCCCCTCCTTGTGGTTGTCCGTGGGGGAGGAGTGAACCTTATAAATGCTTTCTGAGTAAAGCTGCCTTAAGTAGTTTTTCTCTGCATGCAACTACTCAGACTCTTTTTGTTTTTTTAAAGATTTTATTTATTTGAGAGAGACAGAGAGAGAACATGAGCAGGGGGAAGGGGAAGACAGGGAGAGGGAGGGGGGAGAGAGGAAAGAGGGGGAGAAGCAGAGTTCATAATGAGCAGGGAGCCCAACCTGAGGCTCTATTCTAGGACCGTGGGATCAGGACTTGAGCTGAAGGGAGGAACTTAACTGACTGAGCCCCCCAGGCACCCCTATAACTACTCAGACTCTTTAGTACCATGGTGTAGATTCCATCCCATGACCCCAGCCCTGGAACCCCAGTAACATGATCTCTTTCTTGTGTTTCTTCAGCTAGGGATAGTATAGCTCCCTTCTGCTGTTGCTAATCTCAAGGCAACCTTCCCATTGCTTGTTTGGTCCTCAACTGTGTAACTCATTCCCTGTATTAGATTTCTTCTGTTGTAAATAAGTAAAATGGTTTCCAGTCTCCTGGTCAGGCATTGACTGATGAAATGGCCTACTCCATGGGGTTGTTGCAGTTCTAGCCACACTCCTCTAGCCATGTTGCTTTAATCCCAATTCTCCCAGAAAGAGGAACTGCTTGGCCCTCTTTGTTTCAGGTTCTTGATTGAGGTTGGAGGTGGGGAAAGAGTGAGGTGATTGAGTCTTGGGGGAGATATTATTATGTGCTGGAACAAACAGCTCCCAAACTATCTGCTACAGGAGCACAGGATGGGCGGGGGAGGAGCCAAATGGCCCTTGTTATCCCATAAAACTTTTAATAACTTGTATTATTAGTCTCACAATCCTTATTATAATCTCAATTATATTTACAGTCAAAATAACTCAGACTATTCTATTTTCTTAAGAGTGAAAGGCTTTAGCTTATTGTTATCTCTACCTGGGGTTAGCTGCATTTAATGGATGCCTCTAGGAGATGAAAAGTTTTTCAAAACCCCAAACACAAAAGAATTAAAGAATTTATATTTCTTGATATTAATCATAACTGTACCCTATAGCTCCAGTCTGAGGATGGGCCAGACGAAGTCCCAGAACAGGCATAGGTTTCAATTTTGGTCCTCACAGAAGCAGACACCAGGATGGGATTGGATGCACACAAGTTTTACTGAGAGAAGACTAGTGAAGGATAAAGTCAAGGAAGTGGAAGCTGGGCTAGGGAGAGACCAGACCACAGTGCGGGTCTGACAACTGTAAAAGCTAAGGGGGAAGGAACGAAGATCCTAAGACTGCAAGCAGTTATAAGAAAGTTTTGACCAGGCCAATGGGGAGTCTTTGAGCTGAAGCTGCCCATTAGAGGAACCCTGCATCCCTCAACAATGGAGCTGCACTAATACCCCTGCTGTGCTCAATCACTGACTAGGAGCAGCCTAGGGGAAATATGATTTCAGCATAGACACAGTGGTGAATCTGGCAAGGCAACAGCTGAGGCTGAAAGCCAACTGGGCTCCTTATAGCAGGAGATCTGAGCAGGTAGTTCCCTGGATGCTACACAGGGTACTTACTAAGGGAGGAGATGATTCCTAATGCCAGCTCCACACACAGCCCATGCTCACCATACCTTCTCACTGCCATGTTGCAGAATGTACATCTTGTTATTACATTAGTCTGGGTCCCTATGGCAATTTCAGGATCTGAGTGTGGCCTATTTACCTAGGTGTGTTGAGTGGAGTGGAAGAGAAAAGAGCCAGGAGAAGGGATGTGGATGTTGTGCTGGCCTAAAGGGTCCAGGCTGAGTTTCCCCAGAGGTAGAGACCTAAGAGAGGGCTTCTACTTTTCCTAGAGAACATCTGTATGTGTGTGTGTGTGTGTGTGTGTGCATGCGTGCATGCATGCACTCACACTCGTGTGCACACACAAGCTTGTTTCACTTTCCTTCATGTCCTGAGATGGAGAATGCACATAGATGCCAAGGCGGAGAACCAAGTTGCAGCAAAATTAAATGTCTTAATTGCTATTTTTCCAAGAATGCTGATGTTGACTCAAATTTAATGTTTCTACCTTAAAATATGAATTGTATTATAAAGTAGCATAACTCAAAATGAATTTTCATACAATGTTTATGTTTTATGGAATTATTAATCATCAGGTTTATTAGTTTAGTTTCTTTTTCCTAGCTTAGATTGAAGGCCAGTCTCAGCCCTGTCAGGGTACTCTGTAGCAACTGGGGACTAACAGACCCCTCAGGTTTTCTTTGTAGATTAAGGATGTGAGAAGCCAGAGAGAAGCAGAGTTCCTAGAGCTAGTGTTGTGGCCTAAAGGATGGGGTTATTCTGTGGTACTCCAAAAGGCCAGCTGGGCCTCCCAGCCCGAAATCACCCAACACAGATGATGGGAGATGACTGGGCTGGTTTTCCACATCTCTTCACTCCCTGCCTGACAATGAACCTCTAAGGTAATCTGGGTTCATGTATGACTCTTCCTTGCAACATGGAAAAACCTGACTAATTCTCAGTACTCAGTAGTTCAGGAGAGAGATGAGGAGGATCAGAGGTGAGATGTGGGTGGAGCTGGAGAAGAAAGCCCATTACTTGGTGACTGAATGTTGTAGGATAAAGAAAAGTTAGGGAAATCTCCCAGGTTTTCTGTTTGGAGCCTTGAGGGGATGAATGCACTACCTACAGAAGACAGAGGACATAGAAGAAGGGGCAGGTTTGGAGGAGATTTGCAAAACTCAGTTTGAGCAGGTTGGGTTTGAGGTGCCTGTGGGGACACTTGGGACACATCTCTAGCAGACAGCTGGATATATAGGTCTATTCTGGTTATTTATTGCTACCTAACAAGCTACCACAAAACTGAGTGGTTTAACACAACACTTTTGTTTATTTTCCCACAATTCTACAATTTGGGCATGGTGGAGAATAGCTCGTCTCTGTTCCATGTGGCATCAGCTGCAGCAACTTGATGGGGCTGGAGAATCCACTTCCAAGATGGCTCACTCACATGTGTGGCAGGTTGTGTTGTGTTCAGTGAAAGCATAGCTGGGGCTGTTAGCTTGGGCTCCTCAGTTTTCCTCCATTTGGCAGCTTGAAATTGCTCAGTTAGACTTCTGATGCATGGTAGTCTTGGAGTAGTTAGATTTCTTACATGGTGCATCTACCAAAGGGCAAAAACAGAAGCTGTTGTCAAAAACAAAACTAAATGAACAAGGAAATAGATTTTATGAAGATTATTGCAGTGGAGAGAGTACCCAGATTTGAAGATCAGAGTGTCTCAGCATGAGTTTGCCTTGTACTTTTACAGGGAGGAGTAGACAAGTTATCAGTGGGATGACTTATAGTTGTGAGATAGGGAAACTGAAGGGACCCCCAAGAAAGATGGCTTTTTTGCTGCCTCTTTTCTTACTAGGACCTACACCCCCACCCTACACATGCCTTACGGTACAGATTATGTATGTCTTCCTTGCAAAGGTCAAGGAGTTAATGATTTCTTTGGAGTCTTCCAGAACAATAGATAATATGCAAGGAGTGACCAGGTGGAGTCTTCAAGAACATTTTTCCAAGACCCTGGCTCCAGGGCATAAATGACATATGGAAGACACTTAAACACTCATCTTTGTTCTTGGATGTCTGAGAAGACATGTGTATGAGACCACAGTCCTCAATAAAAACAACTGACTCCAAGCAAAGATGAGACTCATCCTTCTTTCCTTTCTGAGTCTCCCAGATGCTCTGTCTGCACTCTTTGTCTTCAATAAACTCTCCACTTGGCTTGCATTTGATTTCTATCTTGTGCAAAACAAGGATCCTCTTGGCTGGTCCTAAGGGAACCCCTCTGGGTCCTTGGATCCAGACAGCCTGCATTAGTTGGAATTGTTTTTTAATTAGGAGATATCTTAGTCAGCCAGGACATGTCTAACTATGTGTCTAACTAAGTTCAAGGCAACAAACAGTTATAATCTTAGCTAATCATCCATAAGACAAAGGAGGTTGAAGGGTTAGTGCCTGACCTTGTCAACAGGTTCAAGCAAAAAGGGAAAGATCTGTGTTTGATCTTGTCACAGGTGAACAGGAGTCATCTGCTAGTCTTTTGAGAAAGAGCGGACAGAGAGTCTCATCTAAGTCATACGGGGAAGGGTGGTTCTTTGTGGTAAGCCATGTCCTAGAACACAAACAGGTGAGGGGATTTCTTAATCACTTCTATTTTCCATGAGTACAGGTTCCAGTAAAAGTCAATGTTGTCACTGCAAAGTCTTCTTAAGGCCTCAGCCTGGAACTGGCGTCTTCTTAAGGTCTCAGCTTGGAACTGGCATCTTAAGGCCTCAGCCTGGAACTGGCAGTCATTTTTGCCACATTCTATTGTTTAAAGTAGTGAGAGGTCCAGCCCACATTCAAGGGGAGAGTATTGCAAGAGGGCATGGATATTGGGGTTCATCATAAGCCACCAAAATACAGTCTCTCATAGAGTCTGAACCTTGGACTGGCTATATTTATAATGGGGTGCTACTAGCATATCCTAGGTGGTAGCTGCAACTATCAGGTGGGATCACTGTGCGTGTGTATATATTGGTAAATGAAAAATGTCCATCAACATTTCAGACATATCGGATTGGAGGCTTGAGGGTTGTGGTTTTCCTAGTTTCTCAGAAGCCCTTGTTAATACTGTTTCTTGATTAACATTTATCCCAACATTTTCTGGAATTTTGTTGCTACTTATGTTTCTTGAACATCATCTCGGCATTCACCTTGTTTAATGGTAATTTAGATTGATGAGGTTGCAGAACATAGGTGAGATTCAGTGGGGTGGAGTCCGGAGCCGACGACCAAAAAAGAATTCTTGAGGCCTCTTTGGTGCAAAATGGTTTATTAAAGCACGGGGACAGGACCCATGGGCAGAAAGAGCTGCTGCCCCGGGGTTGTGAGAGGTGGCTGTTATATACCATGGGGTTGGGGGAGGTAAGGAAAAAGGGAGGTTGAGAAAATACCTCATATGTTAAAGAAGATTCACAGGATACCAGAGGCCTTGCCATTGTCAAGTTAAGGTTATTTTTCCCTCTACCAAGGCGTTTACACTAAGATGGTTGGGAACTTCCTGGAGGCTGCAGATTATAAGGACATTTAATCGTATCTACATTCCCTTCTGGAAGCTAGGTTATTGATAGAAATGCTTCGTTCTTGTAAACTGCTAAAACGTTTGTAAACTGAGGGATTGTGGTATCTATAGGTTCACTATTTCTTTGCCCTTTAGGGCAGTCAGGAGTGCCTGAGGAATGTCAAGTACATCCCGTGGTGGTGGTGGTGGTGGGGTTGCGGGGTGTCAGTTTCTGCTTTGTCCTCAGCCAGCCTTCTGTTCCCTCATCAATGATGACATAACTTAGTCAGAAATGCCATTTAGTAAGTTTTTACATTTTAATTATTTTCCCTGATTAGACCTGGAGAGAGGCATTAACTTAACCTGTCCAGCTCCTGCAACAAAGAGGGCCAATAGAAAGAGAAGGAATCTCTGTTTGAAGGGGGGTGTTTGTGAACAAAGGTCTTCCACACAGGGACCCTCCATGGAAGCTAGCTAACCTTTGAAAATTTGACCTTTTTCTGCCTTGGTTTCCTTCTTCTGGACTAAACAGTATCAGTTTCTTTTGGAGCTCTTTGGGAAGATAGGCTAATAAAAGACCATCAATCTTTTTTACTAGGTGAAGCATTTACCACTCTAATTAGCATTCCCTTTCAAAGGCTTTCATATTCGAGAAACAAACACCAGCATTCCGTGTGTTGGGGTAAAAGGGAATCTTAAATCATGAGTAAGTAGAAGTGGAGGCTAAGGACATAGATTTTAGGCATTGCCTATGTTCTGATAGTCATCAGAATTTTACTGAGATACCACAATGCTGAAGACGCGTACCGTCCTAGGTCTTATGAGTAGAGACAAAATTCGAGCCTAGTACTGTGGATTTGTAAAACAAAACAAAACACCAAATATATTGGTTATAACAAAGTAGATCTGCACAAAATGTTAATGACTTCCCCAAAGCAGAGTACAGTCTGTTTCAGAGTCAGTGACAGGCTAGGTCCTGAAGCATGACTAGGAGTCTACTCAGCTGTAGAAAAATGTCTAACGCAAGGCCATTTACACGCCATCAGGAAGTGTAAATTTTGAGGCAGGAGGACCAGCCTATCAGGAGTTTCTCAGAAGCCAACACCTCCCTTACTCTCAATCCCACCCTGGAAAGGTGGTGGTGGGTGTGAGTGGTGAAGTCCGGGTGGCAGTTTCCTAAGGCTACAGCAGTACGCTGCTGGGGGCAAGAGAGAGAGGAAATGGAGAAAGTTTGGGAGGGGGTTGGAAAAAGCCCTCCCGCGCATGCGCCCTGGTAGCCGGCCGGCTCAGCAGACGGTTTGGCCCGCGGCTCACCCCCCACGTCGCGCCTCGCAGGGCCCCCACAGACTGGGCCCAGAGAGCGAGCGCGTTGCGCGCCCGCGCAGCCTCCAGGCCGGGCGGGCGCCTGCGCACCAGCGTCCTGGGCGCTCGAGCCGCGAGGTTATTAGAGGTGGAGCGCGGGGAGGGCGCGCGGCAGGAGGCGGCCGCCCTTACGGCGCGAGCGTGGTCACGTGGTCGCTGGTCACCGCCGCCACCACCCCCTCCCGCCCTGTTCTCTCTTTGGTCGGGCCGGGCCCGGCTGGTTCCACGAGCGCCCGGCAGAGACTGAGGGAGAGAGAGAGAAAGAGGAGGGGAGGAGGAGGAGGATTCAGGGAATAGGAGCTGGGGAGCCCTGCTGCGCCACAGGTAAAACGAGATGATGATGATGATGATGATAATCGTAAAAAAGCCGAGCCCCCTGAGCGCCTCCGCCTCCCTCCAGTGCAGCCCCACATGCAGTCGCTCCCGCCCTGGCCTCCCCTCTGCCCCTCAGGACCATGCCCGCCTCCCCCAGCGCCGCTGCTGCAGCTGCCGCCGCCTCACGGGAGGGCCTGAGGGTGCTGCTGCTGCTGCTGTCGCCGCGAATGGGTAGTCGCACCGCCCCCGTTTGTGCGCTTCCCGGATCGGCTTGGGGGCTGGGTGGCGGGAGGGAGGCTCCTCTAGCTCCAGGGCGGGTAGGGCGAGGAGGCTGCTTCCCCGGTCTACCTGCCTTCCCGGCCTCGGGAGGTTGGGGTCTAGGCTGTAAGGCCAACTGCTGCAGGAGGACAGAGCCAGGTGGTTGGACTGTGGCTCAACTTCCTACTTGGTAAATTTTCCTGTTCATATCAGCCCTGGGCAGCATGCTTCCTTCGCAGGCCGGAAGCAAACGGGCCCGGAATCCCCAAACCTTTTAAAATGCAGCCTCTAGACTGGAGAAGCCTTTCATCTTTGAGGAGAGAAACGTGACCCTGTTTTAGTACGACTTAAGTTTATTCACCTGTAAGAACATGCAAGTTGAGGCCTTTAAGGGTATGATAAAAACTTTGTGAAAGTTGATCCCCCTTCCCCTACTTTTCTTGGAAAAACGAACACCTCCTAAACAATTTTTGGTTCTACAAATGACCTAGAGTTTGTTCAGTACCAGCCATTCACTAGTTTTAGTTTCAGGAATACGATTTAAAGTTCACATCCTTCAGGTTTTTTTCTGAATAGTAATTTTCGGTAATGAGTTCTGTTTGTCACCTCCGAATTGGACTAAATCCCGAAATTGTAGCGTACAGGTTGAACAGCTTTGGGCCCGATGGCGCGAAGATTTCTAGAACCAGTCGTTATTTGTACTCTTTGTATAACAAAATATAGTACAGGGAAACTATATTATTAGTGTGCTGTTGCACAAAATACTGACTTAAAGCAGGAAGTATTAAATGTAGGCATTGTTGAAAATAAAACTTTGAACACTTAAATTCATTTATATGTTGGTCATTTATCTTAACGAGCTTTTCTGATTCCACATCTTGGAATTTTCATACTATATCTCTAAATTCAAATGTAAACTTGAGCATTTAAAATTTTTACAACTATCTGCAGTAGAGTCAAAGCAGTGCTCAAACTTCAACATGCATAGGAATCCCTTGGGGCTCTCGTTTAAAAATGCAAATTCTTATTTAGTAGATCTGTGATGCATCTTGATATTCTGCATTTCTTATAAGCTCCTAGGTGCTGCTGGACGAGGAGGATTCTTGAGTAGCAAGGATGTGGATATGTGTGTGCTAAGAAATAAAATGACATGTCAATGAATAAGTGCCTTAATTGATTCTGAGTGTAGGTGTGGTTTGAGAGAAGGGGCAAAAGGCTGGATAAACTGAGAAAGTTCGCCTTAGGGCGATCCTTTATGAAGAGTGAACAGGCTATGTCGGGATACCAGGGGAGGGGATAGTAGTATTGGGGTGAGTTGCCTCAACCTGGAGGAGTGTTAGGTATCAGGTGTGCGTGCTGTGGTGCATACATCACCTGGCCCGAGAATTTTCCAGGGAAGCTTGGTGTATTTCTAGCTGAAGGACTCAGCTATGGGTAGTTGGGTTTTATCAACTTACAGACTATGAATCCTGTGTCTCTGAATCCATGGCTGGGTTGAAATTCTCTTAATGAAAGTACTGAGTGTTTGCTTTTGCTCTCAGATGCAGCCTCAGTTGAGCAATGCATTCCTGAGCCTTGAAAGCAAACTTGTAAGGAATTTAGGGTCTCCACCTGTTGAGGTTTTGCTAAATGGATTCAGATTTTTCCTATTCTAACTAAGAAAATGAAATTGAAAAGTTGAAAGGTATCATACTTAACCTCATACTTTATGTCTATAAAAATGGTTGTACCTAACTTTTTAAAAACATTATTGAAGTGTAACATCAATTACTTTTAGCACTGTAATTTTTATAGTCTTCATTCTAGTCCTTACTTACCATTGTTTCTTCATGTTCTTAAATAATATCTATGACAGTGCTTTAGAAGCACAAAGTGGCAGACACTGTCCTAAGCACTTTATATATCTTACCTCATGTGATGTTCACAACAATCTTTAAGGAAACCGAAGCAGAGAGAGGGTAAAAGTCTTATGCTAACACAGAGCTGGGACTCTGGCTGGTTGACTCTACAGTCCATGCTTTAACAATCTTCTGAATGTAGCTTTTTTGGAAGAAAAGAAATTAATGATACTTTTTAAAAACCCCTTTCCCTAGTATTGTTGAAAATTATGAGCTTTACTTTCATTTTAAAATCCAAACTTGTCCAACTCTTTTAAAAAATTTCCCCTGTTGTATAATGAAAACTTGCTTCAATGCTTGTTATCTTTTCTGAATAAGATATTGAAATTTGCAAAGCTTTATTTTGTTTGCACCTGTTTGCCAGACCAGTCTCTTTCAAGTCTGTAAGTCACTGTTAAATGTGAAAGTAGTGTCTACTTCCTTTTGACCCTGCAAGTTTTCGTTCTTCATTTTTTGCCTATGCCTCTCTTCCGCCTTCCACCCTCATTCCCCCTCTACACGTACATAGATTTATTCTGTATTTGTTATCCTAACATTTAGGATTTTCTTGGGGTGATTGATGGGTCATGGACTTTTTATTTGGCCAGTAAGGACGATAACAATCTAAGCATGGGTCATTGTTACCGTATTTTAACGCTGGAAAACTAATAAGGACAACTTCAGTATTGTTTTTGTCTCTGCCACTGAAAGCTTTGTCCTACATCAGCACCAGTCTGAGGAGGGGTGCTTATATACACTTGGTCGCAGACATTTCTCTTAATGTGGACAGATGATTAGAATGGTAATAATGTTACAGTGTGTGTACTGGAGCTTGAGAAATGAGATTTTGTGGGTGTGGGCAGTTGTGGGAGGGGGAAGTGAGAGGAGAGGGCCTGTGGGCTTATTCCAGTAGCATCAATTCTTCATTAACTGGGATAGTAATTTGGGAAGTAAGTCAGTATAACAACAAATCCCTCTTGTAAATGTTTTCTCAAAGTTCATACTCTGTTGTGATATCTGTTGTAATGTCTGTTGTAATGTTATGCTGGTCAGTTACTTAGCTTCATAGTGCCTGAGTTTTCTCAACTTTAAAATGATAATAGTAAGTACCTCAGAAAATTGTTTTGAGGATTAAATGAGTATATATATATGTGTGTGTGTATATATATGTGTATACATGTATAAGTATAGTATATATACATATATAATGCTTGGTGTCTGACACATAGTTAATGCTATCATGTAAGTGTTAGGTACTGTGTTTTACTATGGGTAATCTACAGTGTGGCTGATCATATCCACATAATCAAGACTGACTGTAATTGAATGAACTTAATGGGAATGGTACATTTGGTATAAAGCTGTATGGGCCAGCAAAACAAAGTTTGTAGTTTTTGGATTAAATACAAAATTGGTATAGTAATGCTCTTATCCCTTTGGGGAATTAAATATGAATAAATATGGGTTGGCTGCTCAGATCTTTCAAAACAAGGTTGTAAGGCTGTAGAAATAACAAAAGATGTTTTTGGTGGTGGTATGAAAGGATTGGTTTAAATTTTTCTAGTGTAGTGTTGTGAAGCCTAGAACAAGGTAACCTTATTTCTGAAGGCTTTTCTGACTATAACTTTTACCTCCCTCAGCGGACTCCTTTGCTCCTTGAAATAATCCATCTGCCCTTGCAATCTTCAGACCTGATCTACAGCCCCTTATCTAAAATCCATGGTGGCATATGTGTCTCAGAAGTAAAATTTTTGGAATTTAGAAAATTAATATGGTGCATATGCTGTATATCATGAAACCTGTGAATAGGAACAATCACCCCATAGTTGTACACATTAATTTTCCCAGCAAATTTATAGATGTTCACACTAAGTAGAATAAAAAAGACCATAAAAAGCCTGTTAGGCTGTGTTTTGTTGATAGCTTAGAAAACGATTTTAGTGTTCAGAGTTTTTTGGATTTTTGGGATTGGAGATCAGGGATCATCTCTCTCTCTCAATATATTTTATGATTTATCATACTACCTGTCTCTTTGATTAGAAAAAGAACTGGAATATAGGATTTGTGTGTTAACATTTTCTATTTTTAGCACCTGTCATGGGACCTGGCATGCAGTAGGTGCTCATTAAATGTCCACTAGTTTGGATGAAAAACATCTAAAGGTAATATAATTCAGTCATTGTTCTGTGCTACATGTGGTGTCTCTGACTCCATGAAAACATTTAGTAATTGCAGATTTATTATTTTTCTTAACTCAGCTGCCTAGGGAAGGTGATTACTGGATTACTTTTTTGAGACAAAATAGACTTAAGAGATTTGAAATAGGCATTATAGATGATTGCAAATTTTTATAAATTTGTGTTGACAAGAATGCTTACATTTACCTTTTTATGGGTCATTAAGTCTACATTTAGAAGAATGGTTTACTTTTTAAAAATGACTGGATTTAGTTTTGTATGATAACTTATGACAGACTAGTTGTGGTATATCTAAAGAAAATGTTGCTGTGCATGAATATCTTAGGTCGAATAATTACAGTATGATAGCTTAGCCTTCCATTAGAAAAAAAATTATTTTCTATTACAAAAGGTGATGCCTATCGTGAAAATGTTATAAAAACAAATGATCAAAAATAATCTGCACTATTGGGAATTTCTTCAGTTCTTTTAGGGGGTTATATTGTCTTGAGAGAAGCTGAAAAACAAGTCAGATTTGTACTGCGAGTACTAGTTTAGAAAACGAGTTGCATATGTCCGTTAGCAACAATGTTTTCTTACTGTTACTAAACATCTAAGTAAGATAAAAAGGTTGAACTAAAAGCAGTTTGGGTCTCTACTTCTAAATAATGGATCTTCAGAATAATTAGATCAGTGAGAAGTAAGCCCCCACTTCTCATGTAACCACTTTGGGGGAGATGAGCTACGCCTGTCTTCTGATGGACTAGGGGGGGTATAGCACTGCAAGAAGACTGAGCCAAAGTTACAGGTCCTGGCTGTAGGTGGATGCGTTCTTTTTGCTGGTAATTAGTGGGGATCAGAATTTACCCCTTTAGGTTTCCCAGAATAGGTACCTTTGGAGGTATTCCAGTAGCTACCTTGTAGGAATCCAAGAGGAATTAATAACATTACATCTCTTGTCACCCTGGGGTGAGATGGTGAATTGATTGCCCTGGATCCTTGGTGGGGGTTGGGAGAGAAGGTCGAGTTGATAGGAGATGGGTAGATGGTACTACTATTTCTCTGTCTACTGCATTGATTAAACTGGACTTCTTTTTCTTCCTGAAGTCCAAGAGTCTTATAGTAAGAATGCTCATTTTGATAGGTAGGTATGTATGGCGTAGGGAGGCTTGGGATAAATTGCCTTCCCTTTCCAATCTTCATTACTCTTAATAGTTTAGGGGTTAATTTTAACCTTTTTACCTGTGCTGTGTATGTGTATTGTAGATATATATGGGTAAATATGTATGTGCAGATATACCTGTTTTTTAAACTCAAAGTGGATCTATGCTATTCTGTTACTTGTGTTTGTTTTTCATTTAATATTCTATCTTACTAATGATGTTACTCTCTCACATACTTTTTAGTGGCTCTATGACTGTTTCATTGTATGAAGGTACTATTAGTAGTCCTCCACTCTTGGACACCTAGATTCCTTTCAATTCTTACATGACAAGCAGTGTGACACTGAACATTATTGTAATATAATATTCCTTTGTGCCTATGCATTTTTAATTATTTAGGAAAAATTATTGTGAGTGGAATTATTAGTAGGTCAAAAGATATACCCATGTTTAAAAGTTTTGAAACACATGACCAAATTGTACCCTTTTACCCTTAACCGCAAAGCTGAGAGGCCCCGTACTTGCCTGTATTGGGTATTACCCAATGGCTATTACCATCTTTATTTTATTTGGGCTTTATTTGGGCATACTTGACTTTATACCTCCTCTTCTGCCTACCTTTTTTTTATATAGCTATTAATTTATATTTTAAACTGTTTTTATAGTTTCAATTTAAGTTTTTGAGTTTAGTTATTCTAGAACATGTTTAGTTGTGTGAAGTAGAGGGTACTAAATTTTTAAGTGTTTGATTAGTTTTCTCAGTACTACTGAATGAATGATTTATTCTTTCTCTGGATATCGGAAGACTTATCATTTTGTCTTCTATTCAGTCCCACTGTGTTTTATTTTTAATTGGTGGGAATGAGATTTTTCTCCGTGTGTGTGTGTGTGTGTATTTTTTTTCTCCCTGACTATTGCTGGTCAATAGAAGAGCCATTGATTTGTGTGTGTGTGTATTTTGTAATCAGTCACTTTCTGAATCTATTTATTATAACTGGTTTTCAGTTGATTCTCTTACATTTTCCAAGTAGATAAGCATACCATCTGAAACCAGCTATTTTTTGTAGAATTTTTTTTTTCATGATTAATTTTCATTTATGGAAGCTGTGTTGGAATGGTTTTCTTAATTTCATTGACTTGAAATATGATGCTTTGATATAGTGTCATGTGAGTTGATCTGTCCAGTTCTCAGAAGGATTTTAAAATATTTGGAAAACTACTTCACCAAGTGATCTCTCTTATGGACTGAATGTGTTCCCCCCCCCCCCCATTTGTATGTTGAAACCCTGCTCCTTCACTCTACCATGTGATGATATTAGGTGGTGAGACTTTTGGGAAGTAATTACGATTAGATGAGGTGATTAGGGTGGAGCCCTCTTGAGTAGGATTAGTGCCATTGTAAGAGTCAAGAGAGAGTTTGCTTCCTCTCTCTGGCATGTGAAGATACAATGAGAAGTCAGCAGTCTGCAACCTGGACAAGGGCCTTCAACCAGAACCTGACCTTACAGGGTGGAATTTAGCCCTCAGAACTGTGAGAAATCAATTGTTTATAAGCCTTCTAGTCTATGGTACTTTGTTATAGCAACTGGAACTGATAATCTGTAAGGACCCTTCTGGCTCTGAAGTTTTGTGATTCTCTTTTTATGTCAAAATACTCGTGGTAATACACAATGCTCTGGTACTTTTAAGTTAAAGTGCCTGCAGCTTCCTTTATAATTGTGGCTGTCTAGCTCCACTGCCCAAGCAATTATTCTGAGGTTTTACATTTTCATCTCCTTAGAGCTTGAAGGTTTCTTTCTATGTGATTTGGCAGAAATTAAAAGGGAATACTGATAGACTACAGAGATCAAACTGTGCAACATTGGGTTTGCTTATTTGCAATATCAGGTATCATGATTTTCTTTCTCTGGTCAGGTAGTATAATTTTCTACTTTTTATGGTGAGTTTTCTTTTCAAGCTCTGGTCTTGCTATGGTCTACTTAAAGTTCTCAAAACCAAATTATGTAATTGTCAGAACTGAGTGTAATGAAAGCCATTGGGAAGTGATAGACCAGGAAGCAATGATGATAGGACAAAATTGGAAAGGTAGGGATGGGGAAGTGCCTGGATGTATCTCTTTTTTCTCTGCTCCCCTTTCTACTCTCTGGTTATCCTTTTGTACTTCTTTGCCCTTTTAATGATTTTCTGGCTTCCTATTTATTTTCCAGATACACTTCATTTTCTGTTTCAGAGAATAGCCCATTACCTCCTTTCTGCTTTGATCAGGAGTACAGATGCTTTCGCCCAGTCTGCGAAGTAGTCCTGATCAGTACCCTAATTTCCTTCCTTTTTGTTACTAAAACTACCTGCATAATGCCCTCACCAGTGGCCATCACGCATCCTGCCTTGCAAAGGGTGTGGCAAAACATTGATTAAACTTGGGTTTCCTCATAATGTAAAACCACTATTTTGGAAGCATTAACAAAATGAGAGAGAGATACTTTATAAAGACAAATTGTGAGAGAATTATAGAGTAATATCTGAGTGGCTGAGGAGATAGTGAGAGATTAATGTTATAAAGAGATAAAAAGCTCCTGAAGAGTCTGTAATCTTAGATCTCCAATCCTGATTTCTTCTGTGAGCTTTAGACCTGTGTTTCTGATTGCCTGTTGGATAACTCCACTTTTGATGGCTCATAGGCAGCTCATGTTCATAACGTCTGCAGCTGAATTTACCATCTTCTCTTACAAAAAACCTATCCCCCCTCCCAAGTGAATTCTCTCAGTGGATGACTCCACCATCTTTCTGGTTGTTGAAGCCAGAACCCTGATAGACACCTTTTATTCCCCCAAATCCTCATGTAGCGGTATCAGGCTCAGTAGATTGTAAGTCTTGAATCCATTGTTTCTTTATGCCCACTACTCCTGCTCTGGTATATCATCTCTAGATCATTATTTCTTGACTTTGTTTCTGTAGGGTTGTCTGACTGGTGTCCCTGGAGCCAGGTGATCTTAAAAGCTCTCAGCTGATTCTCTTACTCTATAGCTTAAAACCTTTCAGGGACACCTGGGTGGCTTAGTCTGTTAAGGGTCTGCCTTCGGCTCAGGTCATGATCCTGGGGTCCCGGGATCAAGTCCCGCATCAGGCTCCCTGCTCAGTGGGAAGCCTGCTTCTCTTATCCCTCCGCCTGCCTGTCCCCCTCCCTGCTTGTGCTCTCTGTCTCTCTCTTTCTGACAAATAAATAAATGAAATCTAAAAAAAAAAAACCTTTCAGTATTCTTCCATCACTTATTGCTCAGTCTTGTGTCTCCTTCTGCCTCCCCTATGATTTCATATAAAGTATTGAAATCTTTGAGATTTGGAACTATTTAGGATTTTTTTTTTTAAGATTTTATTTATTTAACAGAGAGAGACAGCCAGCGAGAGAGGGAACACAAGCAGGGGGAGTGGGAGAGGAAGAAGCAGGCTCCTAGCAGAGAAGCATGATGTGGGGCTCGATCCCAGAACGCCGGGATCACGCCCTGAGCTGAAGGCAGACGCTTAACCGCTACGCCACCCAGGCGCCCCTATTTAGGATTTTGCTTACCTCAAGCCTGGAATAGTCTTCTGATCTCTTGATTTTACTACCTTGTGAAGTCTTAGCTGAAATGTCACCACTCTAGGGAGCTTCTTACACCACTAAGTCTGTGTTGTGCCCTTCCTGTTTGGCCAGATACCCTGTACTACAATATAACATTTATTATGTATTATAACTGTCTTTTTACCTAACAGTCTCTGTCCCACTGACTGCTTTGTGAATGCCAAAACCATGTATGCCATCTTATACTCCTGAAGCTGTGACTATTAAAAGTAGGTGTCCCATACCATGTACTGTTTTAAGTGCTGAATATATAGCAGTAAATAAGAGACTGTTCCAGTTATTAACTGCTGTGTAATAAACCACTCCAAAACTTAGTACCTTAAGACAACATTAGTATTTATTTACTCATGATGTTATAATTTGTATAGGATTTGGTAGGGTTAGTTTATCTCTGTTTCACTTGATGTAGGCTCACTGGAGGTTAGAGTTTCCACTTCCAACATGGTTTACTCACATGGCTGGCAGTTGATGCTGGCTGCTGTCTGGGAGATAACTAGATTCTGTTGATCAGAGCACTTGTGTGAGGCTTCTCCACATGGCCTGGGTATGAGTGGTGGGTTCTGAGTGTGAATGTCTTAAAAACAAACTTTTTTTTTTTTAAAGATTTTATTTATTTTTGCGAGAAAGAAAAAAGAGAGCGCATGAGAACAAGTGGGGGAGTGAGGGGCAGAGGGAGAAGCAGACTTTCCACTGAGCAGAGAGCCTGACATGGGACTCGATCCCAGGATCCCAGGATCATGACCTGAGCCAAAGGCAGACGTTTAACTGACTGAGCCACTCAGGCGCCCAAGAATGAGCATTCTAAGAGGTAGGAAATAGAAGCAGACAATCTGATGAACATTACTTCTATATGTTATCGGTAAAACGGCTGTATGTTATTGGTTATTGATTCAATCGGAGGAGAATTAAACTCCATCTCCTGATGAAGAAAGTAACAAAGAATTTGTGACTATGTTTCATCTACTATACAGACCTAAAAAAACAGAAAATCAAACTACAAAAATTGTTGGATGAGTTAAATCCTATCTATACTTTTAACCTCTCAAGAATCATGATAGTATATCACTAATTAAAAAGTAACTTCTATTCCTACCTTTTTAATAACTATATATTTTTCTGTTGTTATTCATGTAGTTTCAGAATTTTTAACTTTTAATTGTACATGTAACTCCTAATTTTAATCAGTTTTGTGTTCTGCTCTTTTATTTTTTGTTTTTCATAAGTCTCCATGCAGGGATGTTATTACTCAAGTATATTACTAGAAATGGGGTTAGTGTGTGTGTTTGTGTGTGTTTAAGAAATGGGGTTATTTTATAAAGGGAATGCATAATTTAGATTTTGATTCTTATTGCCAAATGGCCTAATAGAAAGATAATATTAATTTATACCCTAACTTTAGTGCAGGGTATAAATTATATTTGCCCATAACTTGCTACCAGAAGGTATTATAAATCATTGCTTTTGGTTAACCTATTGGCACAGATTGATAGATTGCTTTTATTCTTATTTTTTAATGCCTTTTTGGGTTTTTGTTGTTGATTTTCAAGAGCTCTTTGCATATGATAGATTTTAACCCTATTATATATATTATATATATTTTCAATTTTGTCTTTTAATTTTGCTTATACATTTTTAAAATTCTTAGGAAGAATTATTAAATTTTTATGTAGTTCCATATATTAGTCTTTCTCTTTACTATTCTATTTCTTGGCAGAAACAAGATTAAACTCAGTTCCTTATTTTTCATCTTTTTACCACTTTGGCTAATCTTCCAGTAGCTTCAAATACAGAATTTTTTTTTTTTTAAAGATTTTATTTATTTGACACAGAGAGAGAGACAGCCAGCGAGAGAGGGAACACAAGCAGGGGGAGTGAGAGAGGAAGAAGCAGGCTCCCAGCAGAGGAGCCTGATGTGGGGCTTGATCCCGGGACTCTGGGATCATGCCCTGAGCCAAAGGCAGACACTTAATGACTAAGCCACCCAGGCGCCCCTCAAATACAGAATTTTTGTACCTCAAACATGTTAGTGGTGGAGAAAAAAAAAATCAATAGACTGATAAATTCCATAGCAGTTATACAGATGTCTGTTTAGGGGATGAATTTCAGATTTTTATCCTCTTAACGAAGACCATTAATGTAATGGAATTGATCTGTTTTGGGATTTGGCAAAATTCTATCCCATATCATACCAGTGAATCAAGCCGAGTAAAGAGTAATCATTACATCAGTGTTACACTTACCCACAAAATATAACTTTTAGTGATTGAAATATAAAAATATGAAACCTATTAAAATTGAAAGCGGTAATATGGTCAGCTATATTATATTTATAAAGTAATTCCCTGAAAAGATTAAGAAATGCTAGAAATTTTTTTCCTTAGGAGCAAACATGATAGTGAGAAATTACCAAGTCAAAGTCTACATGAAAGCCGGAATTTAGAGAAGTAAGCAGAAAATTAAAACTGCTTTTTCTCTGAGGATATTTGCCACATTCTAGGGAACATTTACTTTAGTTTTGAGGGTCTCACAAAGCACAGGGTGTAGAAATTAAAGCCCATATATGCCCAGGGAGAGGAGTCTAATAGGATATTCCTTCCATATAAAACTGGACTCCAAAAGAGCTATGGTCATAGAGTATGGCTAAACCCAGATTAAAACCCTTCTCATGTTCTTGCTCTTAGGAGGCTGTGAGAATACTTGCTTTGGACTTGAAAAAATACCTATTCCTAAGAGGTTATAACCATAAGCTTGCCTTCTTGATTTGCAGCTAAAGTTCAGTATCACCTGGTCCAAAAGAACCTCAAATTGTGAATTTGAGGTGCCAGGCAGAAGCATGAAAGTCCTCTTAGGTTGAATACATTTTTATCTTCGGTCTTAGGGAATTCCCATGAACAATTTTCCAAAGAATTATCTAACAATAAAATATAGCCAAGGAAACAAGGTACCATGAGTAAGAAGCAGCCGAAACAATTGACAGAAATGAACCCACAAAAACTTCAGATTTTGGAATTATCAGACAGAGATGGTAAATCAACTGTTTATTATGTTTACAAAAAGGTGGAAAATATCTGCAGGCAACAGGAAACTTGGGAGATTTGAAAAAGACCTGAACAAAACTTATAGAAATAAAAACAGTAATTACAGTGAAAAACTCAGTAGAGGGGTGTCTGGATGGCTGAGTCAGCTAAGTAACCGACTCTTGATTTCTGGCTCAGGTCATGATCAGGGTTGTTGAGATTGAGCCCCACGTCGGGCTCTGTGCTCAGTGTGGAGTTTGCTTGTCCCTCTCCCTCTGCTCCCCCCCTCTGCTTGTGTGCATGCTCTCTCTCTTTATCTCAAGTAGGTAAATAAAATTTTAGAAAAAGAAAAACTCAGTGGATGTGGTTATCAGTAGATTAAATACAACCAAAGAGAACCAATGAACTGGACATAAATTGTTCAGAATGTAGAACAGAAAGATAAGGAAAATGGGTATAAGGAGATTACAATATATAGGACATAGAATGAGAAGGTCTAACAATATTTCATCAGTTTTTTAATTGTAGAAGGGAGAAATAATAGGAAAGGAAGCAGTGTTTGAAGAGAGAATGGCTGAGCATTTTTTAGAGCTGAGAAAAACACCAGTCCACGAATTTAAGAAGTTCTGAGAGTTTTAAATACAGATCTAGACATATCATAGTAACACGGAGAACAACAGGAACAGAGAATATCTTAACAGTTGGCAGAGAACAAAAGATGAATTACCTTTAAAGTAGCTGTAGCAGTTAAACTGACAGCTGACTGCTCAGGAGCAGAAATGATAGACAGAAAACAATGGGATAATATCTCAGTGTGCTGGGAAAAAGTTGCCAACATAGTATTCTATAACTAATGAAAATAACTTTCAAAAAGAAGGGTAGAATAATAACATTTTCAGATGGATTTGTAAAATATTCTCTGTGAAGAAAATGTATAGATCTATTTTTTCTGGTTGATCCTAGTATTTAGAACGAAGACTTTTAACATAACTAAGCAATTTAGAGCTTCACATAGTTGTTTTATTCTTAGGAAGTTATGTTTACACTTGGTAAACAGAGCTACTGTTTGGCAATACTTTTACCAATATAGTCCAACTTTTGGATCTTTGATCTATTTAGAATCTTCAGTATTGTTGTAAGAAGTCTTTTGTGGTAATTAATGTATGCCTTTAAGTCTTGCTCAATGGTGATGCAATTTCTAATATTCATATTTGGAATATCGTAACTCAAACCAAGAAGAATTTGGAGAAAATTGAGTCTTGGTATTTGCAAAAATAATTTGTGTAAATTGCTTTAATCTCCTCTACCAGTTCTAAATACAGATTTCTGGAGGAGAAAAAAGAGTGGGAGATTTTTTTTTTTTAAACCCATGAACAAGGTTGGCATAATTGCGAGTCTACAGTGGTGGGAAGAGCTGACAGACCTTAAAGTTAGTTAGATTGACTTGGGTTAGAATCTGGTTCTACCACTTAGTAATTCAGTCTTGATGATGTGACTTAGACCTTCTGGTACTTCTTTTTCTCATTTGTGAAATAGAGATACTTTGCAAGTGTATAGTGAGGAATAATGTTTGTAAAAAGAGTGCACTGAGTACAGTTCTGTGACTCTTACTGAGTTCTCAACTAATTGTTACTAATGAATAACACAGATGAGTGAATTGAATTTGGCAAGGATTTTGAAATTGTTTACTGTACAAGTGATATAAAAGAGTTAATCATACGTTTAGTGTTGAAGAGTCATGGACACTGATGATAAATAGTAAATATTTTTTGAAGTTCAGAAGTTGTCAGAATGTGGCTTCACTTACTGATTTGGTGATTAATTTTGCACTAGATCAGCTGTGTATGCTGCCTACAAATTAAGCAGCTTCACATTCTTCATGGCAGGTAACAGGGCAAGATGAAATCAGTGACTTTCTTTAGAAAGTTAAAAAGATTTCCACACATACACACAATATATATTTATATCTCTGTGTGTACACACACACACACACACACACACACCCGTATTTCTATATCCTGAGGTTGAAGTTCATGATGACAGTTAATTTATGATAAATGTGAATATTTTAGTAATTCAGTCCATAAAATGTTTATGAAGAATGTGCTTAAAACTTTGTACTTTTCAGAAGTTAAATAAATTTGTTGGCCTCCAATAATGTAGAGTAAGAGCCATCAGAGCACTCTAATTATTGCTATTTGAATTGAGAATCTGACTTCTATAAAATATTTAGACCTAGATTTTCCTCTTTTTTTTTTCTCTCTCTGTTGTTTGTAGTCAAGATGTGATACAGAATCTTTTATGATGTGGGATTACTTGTACACCTTGCAAATTATTTTCTTATTTTTTATTCTTTATTCTACATTTAGACATTTCCCGTCATTGAGTAGTGATAATTATACAGAGAATATTAGCTGATTGCATTTTTAAACCATCCTTCTTATAGCAAACTTTAAAAATTACATAATGAAGACCATTCAGGAATTTTTATTTTTGGACTTCGATGTTTTTAGAATGTTGGTTATAGTGATATGTTATATTTGTAGCTTTTGAGTTTATTCACATTATAAAAACAATGACTAAAAACAAATTAGGCATTTCTTGCCTTTCAAGAAGTTCTAGGATTGCCGTCAAATACTTTGAAAATGATTTGGGGGAAGATACTGACACAACTTTAAATGGAAGTACAAATGCTTCCTATTAAACATGTGTTTTAATTTTCTTGATTTATGTTAGACACTCATGTGATGAAGAAATTGAGCAGCAGCAAATTTTTGTGCAGTTAGATCATGTGATATTGGTATTCCTCCAGTGCTGCTTTTGATCTTGGAGGTAATCCCTTGTAATCACAAACTTTAAAGAACCTTAAGATTATACTTTCTAAGCTGATATATTTTGCATTAGTAAAAATACATAGGATTAGAGAAGACACTGTATGAAACTCATGTAGACATTTTTTTCTTGTTTACATTTTACTTTGTATTTCATATTTTGAGCTTTGGTTGTTTATATTCTACAGGCTGATAATTTCTTTTTAACTAGTGGTTGTACTATGTGGAAAATTACAGGTTAAATTTGAATGAGCCCCTGTTTTGTCTTTCATCTCTTCCAGTCTTTTATATTTTGAAAATGAGTGTTATTTCATGATATCAAACTTTCTGTGAACCAAAGTCATTCCTCATAGGAATAGAAATTGTTACTATAGTTTTTAAGCCAGGATTTATTCATATATCTTTTCAGTGCTCTAGTTTGACTTTTTTGCAGAGCTGAAGAGGTTTTGTAGGTACAATCATATCTTCACATTTACACACGATTAAGAACACTGATAGGTTAAATAAAAGTAATCTAGGTTTTTTTTTTTTTAAGTTCATCTAGTAGTCCATTAAAAAATAACACTAGACAAATATAGACTTTTCTAGTTAGTGATGATTGCTTATGTAAAATAAATAATGATGCTATCAGATTTCACTAATTTGCTTTTGTGGTGATTTGCTGAGAAAACATTCCATTTATGAGATACTAAATAATATTCGGTGTTTTTAGTGGAAAACCATAGTCTCTCTGTAGAATTGTTCAGAAAGCTTTCATTTGAAACATTGTGGTATTTTTGGTCTTGATTCATAATTATCTTTTATTAAACAGTTACACATGAAATTATTCAGAAATCATTGCAGTATTGAGAGGATCAATGAAAAGTTTGGTGAAAACAAGTAATTTTATAATTAGGTTGATTATATTAATAAAATTTCAAAGTTTGATGATAGTAAGGAGTTTTTTTTAATATTGTTTGCTGTGATGATGACATTATGGTTATGTGAGAAAGAATCTGTATTTATATTTTCTAAGTAAGTAGGGGTAAAATGACAGGAGGTTTGGGACAGGTAAATAATTATAGTAAAATTTGATAATTTTGAGTCTGGGTCATGTGTCTGTAGGGGTTCGTGATTTTATTTTTAATTCTTTTACATATGTTTATAAAATCTTATTATAAAATTAGAGTTTACCGGGGGCTGAGGGGCAGGGCAGGGAGTTACTGTTTAATTGGTATAGAGCTTCTATTTGGGATGATGCAGAAGTTCTGAAAGTGGATAATGGTGATGGTGGTACTGTTGTGAATGTATTTAATGCCACCAAATTATACAATTAAAAATGGCTAAAATGGTAAATTTTATGTTATGTATATTTTATTATCATGATTAAATATAAGTATGTTGTAAAAATAATTCCCAATGATCATACTTTAGGGAAAACTTTTGGAGGCATGTAGTACCTTTTATCTTTATTTTTCTTTTCTCACTGACTTTTTTCTCCTTCAGTTTGGAAAGAAACAGGAAGGAAAGATACTCATGTCAGCTCTTACTTAATGGGGTTGGGTTCTAGAGTGGCGTTCTAATAGCATGTTAGTGATTTGTAAGATCAGTTTAGTGGGTTGCTTCCAGCATTAAAACAAATTAGAAAATATCAGGTGCATTGTGTACAGTGAGTGTAAATGTGGTTATTAAATTTTTCTTTCAGCTGTATAACGTGTATATGTGTACTGAGTTGTGATGTAAACTGTATTCTCTCAGTGGAGTAGATATTTTTTAGAAAGGAATAATATCAACATAGAGGATATTGGTCACTGCATAGTAACTAGAAAGCAAATACCAAAGTTTGCACAAAGAGGATAGGATAATAACTCAAATTTCACCAAATTTTCAGACATTAATCAGACAACTGGGAGGAATAATTAACCAAGACGATCTGACAAGGCTATTCTGTCGGCATATGATGATAAGTAATGTACAACATGAGGGAAGTAGGTTGGCTGGTAGCTTGGGAAGGCTGATCTCATTTTTGAGCTTTTACATCAGTGAGAAAATTGGTAATTATGAACTTTTCTAGGTAGGCTTTTATCTGTTATTTGCAGCTCTTGACACATAGTTGATGCTCTTATGCAAGTATTATTTATGTTAAAAGTGTGTGAGAGTTTGATAATATTAAATATGATATGAAATACTGGCTAGCGATTGTCATTTTAGCCGCTTTCTGTGTGTGTCTGTGTGTAATTCTTTCGTTCATTTTTAGTTTGAAATCACCCACAGGGAATATTGTTCTAGAGAAAGCAAGGGAAAACCAGACTCCAGAGCCAGATAAGACACTGAACTCAAATTTTACTTCTACTAGTTGCTGGTTAAGTTGCTTAGAAAAATTATGTAGCCTTTTTGGGTTTCCATTTCCTCACTGTGACATTGCCTTGCACGGTTTTAAGTAAAATGAGGTGATTTATGTAAAATGACATGATTTATGTAAAATGACTGGTAGTGTGTAGTTGCTCAGGAAATGCTTGTTGTAATGTCAGGTCCCTTTTCCTTCACATATCTCATTCTTCCAAAGTCTGTAATCTTAAATTGATTTTTTTACTTTAGTTTGGGGATGACTGTCTAATATTTTTTTTTCCCTATGGCGATCTAGAACAATTTCAATGATTAATATTCTTATTCACAAAACAGAACTAAATAATAGATGTTTTCTGTGCTTTAGAAGTGTTTTATTTCCTGAAATGTTTTATAGATGGTGAATGGTTACTGAATTATTTTATTAGACTAGCTCTATTTAGGGAATTTGATGTAGTAATTATATGAAAGGGGAGTTGAAAAATCCTGTAAAAATCAGTTGTTAACATTGAACCCTTTACAACTTGTGCTCTTACTGTTTAAAGCAATTCTTTTCACTTTAACATTTTATGATCTTTTAAACAATTTATGAGATAAGATTAATGGTTAAAGGTATGTCTTTTAACTGATTAGTCTAGTTGGATTTGTCTTGAAAAAGGACTGAATTTTGTGGATTTGAATAAGTCACTGACAGGAGGTCTTTAACATTTTTTTCCCTCTTAACAGATGTCTTGGCCTGCAGTGACTCCAACTCCCATAATCCTTCCAATTTTCTCCTCTACCAAATAAGTTTTTAAAAAGTGACATTTTTATTATAAGTGATTGACTTAATTCAGGCAAACATTGCAGCTGAGGGAAGACTTCATTCCAGTGAGGAACACTTTGGTATGAATAAAATGTTAGATTCTTTATTTTTACTTTACAAATTTAATGCATGGTTCCCTTTTGCCCCACCCCCTACCCCCCCACCCTATATTCGAAATAATTTTGTATAATAAGCTTTCTTCAATATTAAAAGTTTTTATGCTCTAGTATGCTGAGGTATTGCACTGTTTCATACATTTTATTTTAAATGACATTTAAAAACAAGAATCAGTCAGGATTTATCCAGAAAATAGTAACCACTGTGTGTCTTTCAACAGAGGGAAATTAATTCAGGAACTGGTTGTATAGGTAATTGCTGAGAAGCCTATTGGGACTGTGAGACAAACTAGATACTAATAATACCCAGAGCCTCTCGGATACCAGTAGGGCTCAGGGGAAGATGAGAAAAGCTGGTGTTGTCAGAGTTCGAAAGCAAGAACTGGGAGCTAGAGCCATAACTGGGGCTTCATGATAGGAGCTGGTACGTCAGAGGGTGGGACTGTCTGGAGGGAATTGGAGTTACGGAAGAGACAAAACTTCTGCCAAGGATGTGTCAGGGAGTGGGGAGAATGGAGGAGAAATACTCTGGCTTCTTCCTCTTTTGTCTTCTATCACTTGTCACTTCCCACTGGCCATATCTCTCTGGAAACCAGAGGGAAACCAGAGTTTGCCTGTGAGACAGAGCAGTACAGCCTTACCCGGGGAATGGATCCTACCCCTGTGCTCCCATGTAGTATAAGCTATTAAGAAGACCTAGCTAAACAACAACAAAAACCAGCCAACAAACAAAAAAAAACCTAACCAAAAAATCCTTTCAGTGTTTTTTTTTTCTTTTCTTTACTCCCCCCCCCCCACAATGGAAAGAAAGAATTCCTTGAAAACCAGTATTATGGTTAGTATTTTGGTTCAGTAAAAACATCTACTGAGTGGCACTATTTAGGTAAATAAGCTATAAGGTGGAAAACACTTGGTTCTTGGTGTTGTGGTTCTCATAGTTTGCTGGAAGAAATGTCTTAAAATTTATTTTTAGAAGATTTTATTTTAGCATGCATGCATGCAAGTGGGGGGGAGGGGTGGATGAAGAGGGAGAGAGGGAGGGAGAGAGAGAGACTCTCAAGCAGATTCCATGCTGAGCACGGAGCCTGACGTGGGACTCAGTCCCACAACGGCAAGATCGTGACCTGAGCTGAAATCAAGAATCAGTTGCCCAGCTATCTGAGCCACTCAGGTGCCCCTGGAAGAAACTTTTTTAAAAAAGGATAATTTTTAAATTTCAGTAGAATGTGTGATAAGTTAGAGATAGAGAACATGTTTTTTGTAAGAACTCAAGGCAGGAGTTGTTAACCTAATCTTGTATTTCTGGAATGTTCTTAGGAGTTGGGAAACTTGAGTTGAGGCTTTAAAGGACTGGTCAGAACTGGTAAAGGGAGGTGGAAGGGAAACTGCTGGCAGGAGAAGCTTGAGCAAAGGCTCGAAAGCTTGAAAGAGCTTAAGGCACATGCAAGAAATTACTGTTGCTAGAGCTTTAAGATTGGCTCATAAAATGGGCCTGGGGAGCCAGGGAGAGGCCAGGTTATTTTTATTCTCAAGGTAATAGGGAGCTGTTGGAGGGATAGTGAAGTGGCCTGATCAACTTTGTTGTAGCTGTACTTTTCCCATAAGTGTGAAAGATGGGTTCAGGAGGGTGTCATCTAGAGGTGGGAGACCTATTAAGGGAATATTACACTGGTCCAGGCAATTGAGGAGTAATGGACATATACTCTTCAAAGGTGGCCTTATGTCTTAGTCATTCACTTCATCCAAGTGCCTCTTGGTACCAAGCTTCTCAATCCATGCTCCACTTTTTTTTTTTTTTTTAAAGATTTTATTTATTTATTTGACAGAGATAGAGACAGCCAGTGAGAAAGGGAACACAAGCAGGGGGAGTGCGAGAGGAAGAAGCAGGCTCATAGCAGAGGAGCCCGATGTGGGGCTCGATCCCACAACGCCGGGACCACGCCCTGAGCCGAAGGCAGACGCTCAACCGCTGTGCCACCCAGGCGCCCCCATGCTCCACTTTGATATACCCTTCTTTTATGTTATTTGAAAATTCAAAGTAAATCATATAACTTTTAAAGTAAAGAAATGGACGAAGTGTTGTTTTGTTTTCAAATTACATATGCCTCTTTGGATACTCTGTTATTTGTTCTTTTTGAGAATCCTAGAGTCAGAAACAGGGATAAATCACAGACTCTGCTCTCTAGAAGCAGTCATAGAATATGCTCACTAATCATGCTCTAGTATGGTTTGGAGTGCTGGAAGGGTGCTTGTTCTCCTAGAGCCAGGTTATTGTTGTTACCGAAGTGTTATGGGATGCTGCAATTTCCTGTAGAAATTTACTTGGAAAAAATTTCCTGTATTCCCTAATGTAATTTCTGATATTGAAGAGTGACAGATTTGCAGTGTGACATTTAATTTTAGTAAATATATCTTTTAAAATACCAAAATCCTCCATTTGAATATGATCCACTTTACACATTGATTTTAATGTATATTCTGTAATTCTGATAATGAGTGTGAGATAGATGTTATTAGTGCTATTTTCTTTTTCTTTCTCTCTCTCTCTCTCTCCCTCCCTCCCTCTCTCCCTCCCTTCCCTCCCCTTTCTTCCCCTCCCTCCTCTGGTCTGGTTGTCTTATTCAAACTCTAGTGGGACTGCTACTATATAATAGATGAACAAGACAGTTTTTGTCATTACGAGGCCTATAGTCTAATGGGGGGGGTCAACAGATATAATTCATTATACGAGACCTGAGAAATAAGTTAAATAGAAATCCAGACACTGAACTGAGAGAATTAAGAGGAAGAAGATATTTCTTGTATTTTACTGTATCTAAGGCATATATTTCCCCCCCCACATTTTAGCATTTCTAAAATTGACAGCTGTCTTAAAATTCCATAGCATCTTAAACTTGAGGAAAAGTATATTTTGAGAGAATAATAAAGGCATATAGGTTTTAGAGGATGAGTAATTTAGTTGAGTTGGACAAAATTCTAAGAAAAAGCACCTGGTCAGGAAAGCCATGATGTGCTAAAGTAATGGTAAGTGCTTTTGGGAGGCTGACATTTTTAGTGCTCATGAATGACATAAGAAGAAGTGACATTAGGTAGGTGGGTTGAATTCACTTTATAAAAGGTTTTGAATATAAAGCTGTGGAGAAGGGAAATTTTATTCTGTAGTGAGTGGGAAGCTACTGAAGGGTTTTAGAAGGGGAAGGTATGGTACATGTTACATTGTGAATTTCTTGTCCTGTATTTAGAAATATAATGCTATACTGGAGAGAAGAGGAATTGAAGGAAAGGAAATATATGCTGATTTGAAATAACGACTTTGTTGAAAGGAAAAGAAAGATGTTATGGAGGTAGAACTAACAGAAATTGGTGACTGACTATGGAGGTGGAGTAGGTGGTGGTGAGGGATACGTACCAGAATTACTAGTATGGAAGGGGAGGACTGTTAATTAAAAAAGTGTGTTGAAGTCTGAAAATGAATTTGAACTTTGTGACTGATGTGGCTCCTGCTGTCATTCATGCAGCAGAAAGTAGGGGTATTTAGGTTTGGAGGACAGCAGAAAGGTAAGGGTCGATATCAAAGATTTAGTAGATATCACCTAGAGGGTGTTATAATTGAATACATTTCAGAGATTCATGAAGAAAGTAAAGGGAGCATATTAGTGAAGGAGAATTATATATATGGGTATATTAAAAATTTCTTAAACAATTTTTTTTTGTGTTAGTGAGTACTACCAAACATTTAACGAATAAATTATACCAATTCTATACAATCTCTTTCAGAGGATAAAAACAGAAAGACCACATCTTAAATCATTCATGAGACTGGCATTACCTTTTTATTTTAATTTAAATTTAGATGTAATTAATTTAAGTAACTTAAGTTTCCGATGTAGAGTTCAGTGATTCATCAGTCTTATATAATACCCAGTGCTCATTACATCATGTGCCCTCCTTAATGACCATCACCCAGTTACCCCATACTCCCACCCTCCCTCCCCTCCAGCAACCCTCAGTTTGTTTCCTATCATTAAGAGTCTCTTATGGTTTGTCTCCCTTTCTGATTTCGTCTTGTTTTATTTTTCCCTCTCTTCCCCTATATCCTCTGTTTTGTTTCTTAAATTCCACATATGGGTGAGAGCATATTGATAATTCTCTTTCTGTGATTGACTTATATCAGCTGAGCCCTGCGTTAGGCTCCCTGTGTAGTGAGGAGTTTGCTTCTCCCTCTGCCCTTCACCCCACTCTCATGCTTTCTCTCTCTCAAATAAATAAAATCTTAAAAAACATAATATCCTCTAGTTCCATCCATGTCATTGCAAATGGCAAGATTTCATTATTTTTGACGGCCGAGTAGTATTCCTGTGTGTGTGTGTGTGTGTGTGTGTGTGTGTGTGTGTGTACGTACCACATCTTCTTTATCCATTCATCTGTTGATAGTCATCAGAGCTCTTTCTATAGTTTGGCTCTTGTGGACATTGCTGCTGTAAACATTGGGGTGCAGGTGCCCCTTTGGATCACTACCTTGTATCTTTGGGGTAAATACACAGTAGTGCAATTGCTGGGTCATAGGGTAGCTCTGTTTTCAACTTATGAGGAACCTCCATACTGTTTTCCAGAATGGCTGTGCCAGCTTGCATTCCCACCAACAGCATCCTTGCCAACATCTGTCATTTCCTGACTTGTTAACTTTAGCCATTCTTATTGGTGTGAGGTGGTATCTCATTGTGGTTTTGGTTTGTATTTCCCTGATGCCAAGTGATGTTGAGCATTTTTTCATGTGTCTGTTGGCCATTCGTATGTCTGTTTTGAAGAAATGTCTGTTCATGTCGTATGCCCATTTCTTGATTGGATTATTTGTTCTCTGGGTGTTGAGTTTGATAAGTTCTTTATAGATTTTGGATACTAGCCCTTTATCTGATGTGTTATTTGTAAAAATCTTCTCCCATTCTGTCAGTTGTCTTTTGGTTTTGTCAACTGTTTCCTCTGCTGTGCAAAAGCTTTTTATCTTGATGAAGTCCCAATAGTTCATTTTTGCCTTTGTTTCCTTTGCCTTTGGAGATGTGTCTAGCAAGAAGTTGCTGTGGCACAGAGGTTGTTGCCTGTGTTCTCCTCAACGATTTTGATGGATTCCTGTCTCACATTTAGGTCTTTCATCAGTTCTGAGTCTGTCTTTGTCTATGGTGTAAGGAAATGGTCCACTTTCATTCTTCTGCATGTGGCTGTCCATTTTCCTAACACCATTTATTGAAGAGACTGTCTTTTTTTCCGTTGTTTTTATTTTCCTGCTTTGTCGAAGATTAGTTGACCATAGAGTTGAGGGTCCATTTGTGGGTTCTTTATTCTGTTCCATTGACCTATGTGTCTGTTTCTGTGCCAGTACTATACTGTCTTGATGACTACAGCTTTATAATAGAGCTTGAAGTCTAGAATTGTGATGCTACCAACTTTGGTTTTCTTTTTCAACATTCCTCTGGCTCTTTGGGGTCTTTCTGGTTCTGTACAAGTTTTAGGATTATTTGTTCAGCTCTGTGAAAAAAGTTGACGGTATTTTGATAGGCGTGGCATTGAATGCATAGATTGCTCTAAGTAGCATAGACATTTTAACAATATTTGTTCTTCCAGTCCATGAGCGTGGAACATTTTTCCATTTCTTTGTGTCTTCTTCAATTTCTTTCATGCGTATTCTGTAGTTTTCTGAGTACAGATCCTTTGCTTCTTTGGTTAGGTTTATTCCTAGGTATCTTATGGTTTGTGGCACAACTGTAAATGCGACTGACTCCTTAGTTTCTCTTCTGTTTCATTGTTAGTGTATAAAAATCCACCTGATTTCTGTGCATTGATTTTTTTTTTATCCTGCCAGATTGCTGAATTTCTGTATGAGTTCTAGCAATTTTGGGGTGTAGTCTTTTGGGTTTTTCACATAGAGTATTGTGTCATTTGTGAAGAGTAAGAGTTTGACTTCTTCTTTGACTATTTGGATGCCTTTTATTTCTATGTGTTCTCTGATTGTTGAGGCTAGGACTTCTAGTCCTATGTTGAACAACAGTGGTGATGGTGGACATCCTTGTTGTGTTCCTGACCTCAGGGAAAAAGCTCTCTGTTTTTCCCCGTTGAGGATGATATTCACTGTGGGTTTCTTGTATATGGCTTTTATGATATTAAGGTATGTTCTTTCTATCCCTACAATACGGAGAGTTTTTATCAAGAAAGGATGCTGTATTTTGTCAAATGCTTTACTGGCTCTATTGAATGGATCATATGGTTCTTGTCCTTTCTTTTATTAATGTGTGGTGTATCACATTTGCGGATGTTGAACCACCCGTGCAGCCCAGGAATAAATCCCACTTGGTAGTGGTGAATAATCCTTTTAATGTACTGTTGGATCCTATTAGCTAGTGTCTTGGTGAGAATTTTTGCATCCATGTTCATCAGGGATGTTAGTCTGTAATTCTCCTTTTCGGTGGGGTCTTTGTCTGGTTTTGGTATTAAGATAATGCTGGCCTCGTAGAAAGAGTTTGGAAGTTTTCCTTCCATTTCTATTTTTTTGAAACAGCTTCATAAGAATAGGCATTAATGCTTCTTTAAATGTTTGGTAGAATTCTCCTGGGAAGCCATCTGGCCCTGGACTCTTGTTTGTTGGGAGATTTTTGATTACCTCTTCAATTTCCTTGCTGGTTATGGGTCTATTCAGGTTTTCTGTTTCTTCCTGTTTCAGTTTTGGTAGTTTATACATCTCTAGGAATGCATCCATTTCTTCCATATTGCCTAATTTGTTGGCATTTAGTTGCTCATAATATGTTCTTGTAATTGTATTTTTTTCGATGTTGGTCCTGATCTCTCTTCTTTCATCCATGATTTTATTTGGGTCCTTTTTCTTTTCTTTTTGATAAGTTTGGCCAGGGGTTTATCAATCTTATTAATTCTTTCAAAGAACCAGATCCTAGTTTCATTGATCTGTTCTGTTCTTTTGGTTTCTCTTTCATTGATTTCTGCTCTAATCTTTATTAATTCTCTTCTCTTGCTGGTTTATTTGCTGTTCTTTTTCCAGCTGCTTTAGGTGTGAGTTAGGTTGTGTATTTGAGACCTTTCTTTTTTCTTGAGAAAGGCTATATTGCTATATACTTTAGTCTTAGGACTGCTTTTGCTGCAATGCACAGGTTTTGAATAGTTGTGTTTTCATTTTCATGTGTTTCCATGAATTTTTAAAATTCTCCTTTAATTTCCTGGTTGACCCATTCGTTCTTTCGTAGGATGCTCTTTAGCCTCCATGTATTTGGGTCTTTCCAAATTTCCTTTTGTGATTGAGTTCTAGTTTCAAAGCATTGTGGTCTGAAAATATGCAGGGAACAAGCCTAGTCTTTTGGTACCAGTTGAGACCTAATTTGTGACCCAGTATGTGATCTATTCTGGAGAATGTTCCATGTGTACTCCAGAAGAATATGTACTCTGTTGCTTTAGGATGGAATGTTCTGAATATATAAGTGCATCTGGTCCAGTATGTCATTCAAAGCCATTGTTTCCTTGTTGATCTTCCGCTTAGATAATCTGTCCTTTGTAGTGAGTGTGGTGTTAAAGTCCCTTACTATTACTGTATTATTATCGATGTGTTTCCTTGAGTATGTTATTAACTGGTTTATATAATTGGCTGCTCCCATGTTAGGGGCATACGTATTTAGAATTGTTAGATCTTCCTGTTGGATAGACCCTTTAATTATGATATAGTGTCCTTTCTCATCTTTTATTACAGTTTTTGGTTTAAAATCTATTTTGTCTGATATAAGGATTGCTCCCCCAGCTTTCTTTTGATATCCATTGCATGATAAATGGTATTCCATCCCCTCACTTTCTATCTGGAGGTGTCTCTGGGTCTAAAATGAGTCTCTTACAGACAGTATATTGATGGGTCTTGCTTTTTAATCCAATCTGATGCCCTGTGTCTTTTGATTGGGACATTTAACCTATTTACATTCAGAGTAACTATTGAAAGATATGAATTTAATACCATTGTATTACCTGTAAAGTTACTATTTCTGTATATCATCTCTGTTCCTTTCTGATCTGTGTTACTTTTGGGCTCTTTCTTCGCTTAAAGATCCCGTTAATATTTCCTGCAGGGCTGGTTTAGTGATCCCAAATTCTTTTAGTTTTTGTTTGTCCTGGAATCTTTTTATCTCTCCTTCTATTTTGAATGACTTCCTTGCCGGATAAAGTATTCTTGGCTGCATGATTTCTCATTTAGCACTCTGAATATATCTTGCCATTCCTTTCTGGTCTGGCAGGTCTCTGTGGATAGGTCTGCTGCTAGTCTAATGTTTCTACCCTTGTTGGTAATGGACCTCTTGTCCGAGCTGCTTTCAGGATTTTCTCTTTGTCTCTGAGATATGCAGATTTTACTGTTATATGTTGTGGTGTTGACCTATTTTTATTGATTTTTTGGTGGGTGTTCTCTGTGTCTTCTGGACTTGAATGCTTGTTTTCTTCCCCAGATTAGGGAAGTTCTCAGCTATAATTTGCTCCAATATACCTTCTCCCCCCCACCCCACTTTCCTCTTCTGGGATCCCATTATTCTAATATTGTTTCACTTTTTGGTATCACTTATCTGTCAAATTCTCCCCCTCATGATCTAGTAATTGTTTATCTCTTTTTCTCAGCTTCTTTATTCTCCATTTTGTCTTCTGTATCACTAATTGTCTCTTCTGCCTTATTTATCCTATCAGTTAGAGCCTCCATTTTTGATTGCATCTCATTAGTAGCCTTTTTGATTTTGACTTGGTTAGATTTTAGTTCTTTTATTTCTCCAGAAGGAGATTCTCTAGTGTTTTCTGTGCTTTTTTCAAGCCCAACTAGTATCTTTACAATCATTATTCTGAACTCTAGTTCTGACATCTTACTTATATCCATACTGATTAGGTCCCTGGCAGTCTGTACTGTCTCTTGTTCTCTTTCTTCAGGTGAGTTTTTCCATCTTTTCAGTCTCTCAAGAGAAGAATAGATGAATGAGAGATGAAAATACTAAAATTGCAATCACCCCTGAGAAATGTACACTAAACAAATCAGAAGAGGCCCAAAACTGAAAGAGAGAGAGGGGGAGAGAGAGAGAGAGAGAGAATATAATCAGGTGAACAGAACAGAGTAGTACACTGGATCCTGTGTGTATTTTGGTCTATTTGTTAGAAAACTAGATCCCAAAGTTGTAAATAAAAAAAACTTAGACATGCACAAAAATAAATACATTGAAAGGATAGAATGTAACTGTAAAAATGAAAATTAAAAGACAACCAACAAAAAACGAAAAAAAAAGGTATAAGACACAGGTGAAGAGAACAGAGTAATACACTAGATCCTGTGTGTATTTTGGTATGTTTGTAGAAGAAAAGGCACCCCAAAATTGTGAAGGAAGAAAAAGTTATGTATATACAGTATAAAATTATAATGAAAGGATAGAATGTAACTGTAAAAATGAAAATTAAAAAAGACTTAGAAAAGGTTAAGAAATTGGTTGAAAAAAGAAAGAAAAATTGAAAGACTAAAGAATCATGAGAAAAAAATCACGAATTCTGTGTACTGTTTTCCCCTAGTGCTGGAGTTTTGCAGTTCTGTGTGATTGGAAAACTTAGTCTTGGCTGGATGTTCTTGCTGATCTTCTGGGGGAGGGGTCTGTCGCACTGATTCTCAGGTGTCTTTCCCTGGGCCAGAACTGCACCGCCCTTCCTAGAGGTCAGGCTGAGTAAGTGGCCCAGGTTGCTCTTTGTGGCTTTTGTTTCCTGAAGGCTTTCCCCAATGCTTTGGAGGATGAGAATGAAAATGGCAGCCTTCCAATCTCCAGCCCTAGAGCTGAAAGCTCAGGGCCCCACTCCTCAGTGCGCCCTCAGGGGAAGGCAGTCAGTCATTCCTGTCTCCCTGATCTCAGTCCACACTCCGTGTTCCCCCAGCCTGCGACCGAGCATTTCTCTCTCAGGCACACGACCCCGTTTTGAGTCTTGAAACCCTGCAAGCTCCTGTGGCGCACATGCCGGCCGCTGCTCTGAGGGGAAAAAAGGGTGTCATCCTGGTTCTACTGCATGCTGTGCCCCTGCTTGGAGAGTGGTTGGCTAACCATACCCTGGTTTGTAGTTTATGGCAACCCCAAGCTGGGAGTCCACTCCAGGATTTACTGATTGCAGCTGGCCTTGCCGCTTTGATGTCTGGGAGCTCTGCTGCACTCAGATACTAGTGGTCTTCCTGTGACCCCACGGATCCAGAGACCACACTCCCCCACTTAGGACTCTGCTCTTCTTCACCACCTGAGTGTTTTTTAGGCAGGGACATCCCTCACCAGAGCAAACTTCTAAAAGTTCCGATTTTGTGCTCTGCTGCTATATCACTTTCCAGTGCTGGCTTAAGGAGGTCCCCTCCCCCCAGTCTGTGTTCCCATATATTGCCTAGGATTCACTTCTCCACACCTCCTACCCTGCAGAAGGTGGTCGCTTTTCTATTTGTAGAGTTGCAGCTATTATTTTCTTAGATCTTTCGTTGAGTTTGCAGGTGTTCAGAATGACTTAATAGCTATCTAGCTGAATCCCTGGGACCAGACAAAACTAAGGTCTCCTGCTCCAGTGCTATCTTGGTCTCCTCCCCATTTTTTAACAATTTTAACTGATATAATTCACAGGCCAAACAATCCACTAAAATGTACAATTCAGTGGCTTTGAGATTTTCACAGGGTTGGACAGGCATCACTATAGTTTTTAGAACGTTTCATCACCCTTAAATAAATTTTGTGCTACTTAGCCATAGGCTTTACCATTTCTGCAAAAAAGCTATTGGAATTTTGATAGAGATTGCATTGAATCTATAGATTACTTTGAGTAGTATTTATATCTTAAGAATATTAAGTTTTCCTATCCATAGAATATCTTTCCATTAATTTAGGTCAACTTGAATTTCTTCTTTCAGCAGTCTTGTAATTTTCAGTGTATATGTCTTTCATCTCCTTGGCTAAACTTATTTCTGGTCATTTCATTCTTTTTGATGCTACTATAAATGGAATAACTTTTAAAATTTTCTTCTTTGGGTTGTTCATTGCAGATACACAACTGCTTTTTGTGTGTTGAAATTGTACCCTGCAACTCTGCAGAAATTGTTTATTTGGTCTAGTGGCTTTCTTGTGGATTTTTTGGAAGTTTGTTTTATATATAGGATCATTTCACTTGTGAATAGAGATAGTTTTACTTCTCTCCCAATTCAGATGCCTTTTACTTTTTAAAATTTTATTGTCTAACTGCTCTGGCTAGAACTGCCAGTAGATTGTAGAATTGCAGTAGTAAATATGGGCATCTTAGTCTTTTCCTGATCTTAGAGGTAAAGAGTTCAGTTTTTCACTGAGTATGCTGTTAGCCTTGGAGTTTTCATAAGTGCCTTTTTCCTGTTGAGGAAGTTCCCTTAATTCCTAGTTTTCTAGGTGTTTTTATAATGAAACGGTGGTTTGGATATTGCTAAATGCATTTTCTGCATTAGTTGATATGATCGTGTGCTTTTTCCCCCCTTCATTCTATTAATGTGTGTCACAATGCCTAATTTTGTTGTGTTGAATCATCCTTGAATTCCTGGGATAAATTCCACTTGGTCATGATGTACAGTCCTTTTAATATTCTGCTGGAATTGGCTTGTTAGAACTTTATTGGACATTTCTGATTTATATTCAAAGGATATTGATCTGTAGTTTTCATGTGAAGCCTTAGTCTCTCTTTGGTGTCAGGTTAATTCTGGCTGCATAGAATGAGTTGGGAAGTATTCCTTTCCCTTTAATTTTTTTGTAAGAGTTTGAAAAGAATTGATGTTAATTCTTTATATATTTGGTATAATTCTCTAGTGAAGCCATCTGGTCCGGGACTTCTTTATTGGTAGGTTTTTGATTACTGATTCCATCTCTAGTGGTTTAGGTCGTTGAGATTTTTCGTATTCTTCTTGAGTCAGTTTATGTAATTTATTCCTTTCTAGGAATTTGTCCATTTCTCTGGGTTATCTAATTTGTTGGCATAAAATTGTTCACATTATTTTCTTATCCTTTTTATTTCTCCAAGGTCTATAGTAATGTTTCTACTTTCATCTGTGATTTTAGTTATTTTTGTCTTTTTTCTAGCTGGGGTTTGTCAGTTTCATTGATCTCAAAAAACAACTTTTGGCTTTGTTGACTCTTTTGTGTTTCTTTGTTTTACCTCTGATCTTTATTATTACCTTCCTTCTGATAGCTTTGTGTTTAGTTTGCTCTTCTTTTTCTCAGTCCTCAAGTTAGGTTTTTGATTTGAGCTCTTTCTTCTTCTTGGTGGAGACATTTGCAATTATAAACACCCATCTGAGCATGATCTCACTGTGTCCCGTAAGTTTTGATATGTTGTGTGTTTCTTTCCATTCATCTTTAATTTCTGATTTCTCTTGTGATTTCTTCTTTTACCAATTGGTTGTTTAGGACTATATTAGTTTCCATGTATTTATGAAATTTCTTTCTGTAGTTGATGTCAAGCTTTATTATATTGTGGTCAGAAAAAGATAATTTGTATAATTTCAGTCTTTTTAAATTATTGAGACTTGTTTTATGGTGTAACATATGGTCTTTCCTGGAGAATGTTCCATATGCACATGGGATGAATATATTCTGCTATTCTGTAGAGTGTTCTATATATAGCCTATTAGGTCTAGTTGGTTTATAGTATTGTTTATGTCCTCTATTTTCTTATTGATCTTCTTGCCAGATGTTTTATCTGTTATGGAAAGTAGAGGATTGAAATCTCCAACTATTTTTGTGGAACTGTTTATTCTTCGGTTCTGTTGGACGTTTTTCGTTTACTTTTACAATAATTACAGAAAAGGAGCACCTGCCTCTGCCATTTTGTTATGTGTTTACTGTTTGTCTTACTCCATTTTTGCCCTTACTGTCCTTTTTTGTGTGTTTAATTTATTTTGTAGTGAATCATTTTGATTCCCTCCTCATTTCCTTTTGTGTATATTTTTAGATATTTCTTTGTGGATACCATGAAGATGACTACTAATGTTCTGAATTTATTACAGTCTAGGTCAAATTGATACCAGCTTAATTGTAATTGCATACAAATCTCTGTGCCTATAACACCTCCATTCTCTCACCCTTTATGTTGTTTTTGTCTCTGGTTATATCTTTATACATTGTATGCCAGTACCATAGATTTATAATTTTTAAAAATGTATTTTTCTTTAAAATCTTGTAGGAAATAAAAAATGAGGCTACAAGTAAAAAGTACAATAATAGTGGCCTTTATATTTGCCCATGTGTTTACCTTCTTTGGAGGTCTTTATTTATTCATATGGCAATGAGTTTATAGTGTTTTCGTTTAGACTAAAGGATTCCCTTTTAGCATTACTTATAGTATGGGTCTAGTGGTAGTGAACTGTGTTAACTTTTTAAAAAAAATTTTTTTTTTTAAGTAGGCACCACACCCAGTGTGGTGCCCAATGTGGGGCTTGAACTCATGACCCTGAGATTGAGACCCGAGCTGATATCAAGTGTCAGATGCTTAACTGACTGAGCCACCCAGGTGCCCCTATCTGGGAAAGTCTTAATTTCTGTCTTATATTGAAGGATGGTTTTGCCATATACAAAACTCTTGGTTGATAGTTGTATTAAGCAGGGTTATCCAGAGAAAGAGAATTAGTACGATGTGTGTGTGTGTGTGTGTGTGCGTGTGCGCCTGCCTCTGCAAGCACGTGCACACATTTTTGCATGCACACATTTACTTAGACATTTATAATAAGAAATTGGCTCAGGGCATTTTGAAGGTGAGAAGTCCCAAGATCTGCAGTCGTAAGCTGGGACCCAAGAGAGCCAGTGGTGTAGTTCCAGTTGGAGTCTGAAGGCCTGAGAACCAGGATTGCTAATGGTGTGTTTTAGACTGAAAGTTGTTAAGCTCCAGATCTAAGGAGAGCCAGTTTCAGTTCAACTCCAAAGGCAGGAAAAGACTAAAGACCCAGCTCAAAGCAGGAGGAATTCATTCTTAGCCTTTTTGTTCTACATTGGTCTTTGATTGTCTGGATGAGGTCTACCCACATTGTGTAGGGCAATCTGCTTTGCTCAGTCTACCAACTTAAATGTTAACCTCAGCCAGAAACACCCACATGGACATATCTGGAATAATGTTTGATCAAATGTCTGGGCACTCTGTGGCTCAGTCAAGTTGACACATAAAATGAACCATCTCAAGGTTTCTTCTTTCAGTACCTAAACTTGTTATCCTACTGCCTTCTGGCCGCCATGGTTTCTGATGAGAAATCAGCTGTTAATCTGTTGAGGCTTCCCTGTACATGATGAGTTACTCCTGTCATGCTACTTTCAAGATTCTGTCTTTGGGCTTCAGTGGTTTTATTAGAATGGGTCTCTGAATTTACTCTACCTAGCATTCACCAAACTTCTTGGATTTGTAGCTTCATCGATTTCATCTAATTTGGGAAGATTTGACCTCTTCCAAAATTCTCTTTCTTTCCTTTTCCTCCCCTTGGGACTCCTATATTGTCTATGTTGGTCAATGATGTTTGGTCAGCTTGATGTTTCACCAGGTCTCTTAGGTTCTGTTCACTTTTCTTCATTCTGTTCTCTCTTTCTCAGATTCAATAATTACAAATATCCTACATTCAGGTCCACTGATTCTTCTTCTGCTTGCTGAAATTGCTCTTGAGTCAGTCTAGTGATTTCTTTTTTTTTCTATTGCAGTTGTGTTTTTCAGTTTCAGCATTTCTGTTAGGTTCCTTTTTATAATTTCTGTCTCTTTATTGATATTCTAATTTTGCTCATACATGGTTTTTCTGAATTGTTTTTGTTTTCTTTGAGCTTTTTGAGCATATTTAAGTCTGTTGTTTTAAGGCCTTTGTCTAGTAAGTTTGATGTCTAGGTTTCTTCAGGGACATTCTTATCAATTTTCTTCCTTTGGATGGGCCATACTTTCCCATTTTCTTTCTATGCTTTGTGATTTTCTTTTTGTTGTTGACAACTGGGCATATGAATATTGTAATAACTCTGTAAATCAATAGTCTCCCTTTTCCTAAGGGTTTGGTTTCTTTTTTGTTTGTTGAAGGCTCCAGTAGTCCATTTTGTTTAGTGATTTTTCACAATTTTTTTTTTTTGCAAAGACTTTATTCCTTGTCACATATGGTCAGTAAATTGTCTGTTCCTTAGTTTGTGTTCAGCCAGTGTTTTGACAGAGACTGCCTTGAATGCCAGAAACTAAAACAAAACCAAAAAATTCTAAACAAACAAATAGAAGAATACCTCTCCCAGGCTTTGTAGATTGACTGTCAGGGCAATCCTTCACTTAGCCAGGCTTGCATTGAGCCCAGTGGTCAGTCCAAGGTGGAAGCTTGGGGATCTCTCAGGTCTATTCTTCCTAAATTCATTCATTCATCCCTCCCTTCCTCCTTTTCTTTTCTTTCTTTTCTTTTCTTTTTTTTTTCTTTTCATCTGTCTATTTATTTGAGCACAAGTGGGAGGGAGGGGCAGAGGCAGAGGGAGAAGCAGACTCCCTGCTGAGCAGGGAGCCTGATGTGGGGCTCAATCCTGGGACTCCAGATCGTGATCTCAGGTCTTTTCTCAGCATACATATTGTTGTGGGCATACATGTTGTCTTCACAGTTCCGTCTGTACTCTTAATTTGTCAGAGGAAATTCTTCCCAGCTTTTGCTCCTGTGCCTTAGATAATTTATTTTATGTTTAAATAGTAGTCTTTTGTTCCACGCATCTTTAGGTTGTCAGTTCTGCTTGCTATGTTTTCAAATGACTACTGCCTTTTTAGCTTGATTTCTGAGTTAGGTGAAACAGAGATGAGCAGCTTGCATCAGTCCTTCAGGTAGTACCCAGATAGGTGAGAACAGATAGACAAATTTGTGAATAAAGTCTGTTCTGCTGTCTCTGGGAGCAGGCTTCCATACTGGGAACATAGATTAAGGTTGCTGCTGTGCCAGGTTTTGAAATTATCTTTTTCTTGACTTGTCATTTGCTTGGTTGTTGTAAATCTTTACCTGTTTTCCCTAGTTTTAACAAGTTGGTTCTGATAGTTACTGCTTATGTTTCTGTCAGGTGAGAGAACTTGAAGTTCCCTACTTTGCCATTTTGCTGACTTTATTTTTCATTGTGGTTTTGGTTTGTAATTTTTTGATGACAAATGATGTTGTACATCTTTTTAGGTGTTTATTGGTCATTTGTATATATTCTTTGGAGGTTTGTTTATTTAGATCCTCTGCCCTTTTCTTAATTGGGTTGTCTTTCTATTATTGAATTTTGAGGTTCTTTATATATTCTAGATACAAGTCCCTTATGATATAAATGATTTAGAAACATTTTCTCTTATTCTGTGGATTGTCTTCACTTTGTTGAAGTGTTGAGCTGTACTTTGAAGCACAAAAGTTTTAAATTTTAGTGATGTTTATCTATTTTTTCTTTTGTTACTTGTGCTTTTGGTGTCAGCTTGAAACTTAAGGGGCAGGTGGAGAAAAATTAGAGAGTAAACTGCTGGTATCTGCTATTAGAATGACCACTGGGTATGTACATGTTTGACTTTTGAATGCTGATTATAGGTGTCAGTTGTGTGGAATTAGGGTTAGATTTCTCATAGTTATAATCCACTTTACCTGTCATTATTTTCCCTTGGTTGTTGTAGATGTTTTCTGTGGTATCTGTTCATCGTAGGCCCTTGTCTGAGAATTGATGCCTCTGCTTTATAGCTGTGTTTGTGAAGTAGGACACTCATTTTCCCAGTACATATAGCTGTTGGGACCATAGGTAGACCGCTGTGCTGAACTGAGCTAAGCAGTTTTTCAGAAATTTGGAATTGTTGGAAGGAAAGATTCAAGTTAGATTCTGTTGGGTTTTTCTTCTTGAAAAATGTGTATTACTGAGGCACGGACAGGACAGCCATGGTTAGCCTATGGTCACAGAGAAACAGCAGAGGGTACTGGTGTGCAGAGAGCAAAATGAAGCCCACTGCCAGGGACAAACTGTCTCTCACCTTTGAGAGGCAGTTTTGTTCCTGAGGGTTAGAATAGCTTTAATTCTTGGCAGCTTTGTAGTACCTGATTTCCAGCTCCCTCTGTAATTTCTACTTATCAGTTCTGTGAGATATCTTTATTTCTTTTTAATGTAAGTTTTCACTTTGGGCTAAGTACCTTTGTATAGGTTTCTATTATTGCCACCCAGAAAACCTTGTCTAAGAGAGTGGCATGTTGAGATGAATATATCCACTGAGCAAACAGAAGCAAGTGAGGATATCGTTTCCTGTGAGATGTTGATATAATTTTAACTTGTAATGCTGGGCAGTAACAGAATGGTGATGATTATTTTTAATGTGGATTTGAGTGCTTACCTGTGATTCAAATTTAATTAGGCATGTGTTTTACGTTGCTTATGTTCTTTGATGTACTGGCTTTCTAATTTAAATAACTTTTCTTTGAAAATAAGTGAAAATAATTTAGTATTATTTGTAAAATTGAACATGCATGTCACCTGTGACACAATTTCCCTTCTAGTTTGTAAGTAAAGTTCTTGGATGTGTGCACCAGGAGATGTGTTCAAGAATGATTTGTTAGAAGCATTATTTGTAATAGCATAGACTTAGAAATACTCAAATATACATCAGTAGGAGAAAGGATGAAGAAGTGGTGGCATACGTTAAAGTGTTCATACAGTTATGTATTGAAGTGTTATAGAGTACTGCAAATGAATGACCTATAGCCACATATACTCACACTGATTATCTTAGAAACATAACATTTAGTGAGAAATAGTGTGTCTTCACTGAAAAAACACAAATATAGGCATGCCTTGGAGATATTGTTTGTTTGGTTCCAGATCTCTTTAATAAGTAAATATTGCAAGAAAACAAGTCAGATGAATATTTTTGGTTTCTCACTGCATGTAAAAGTTATGTTTATACTATATTATAGTCTATTAAGTGTGCAATAACGTGCCTAAAAACAATGTACATACCTTAATTAAAAAATAGTTCATTACTAAAATAAGTCAACCATCACCTGAGCTTTCAATGAGCACAGATCACCATAATAAATATAATAATAATGAAAACATTTGAGATATTGTGAGCATTACCAAAGTGTGAGACAGAAATACAAAGTGAGCAGCTGTTGGGAAAATGGCGCTGATAAACTTGCTTGATGCAGGGTTGCTACAGGACTTCAGTTTGTTTAAAAAAAAAAAAAAAAAGGCAGGGGCGCCTGGGTGGCACAGCGGTTAAGCGTCTGCCTTTGGCTCAGGGCGTGATCCTGGCGTTATGGGATCGAGCCCCACATCAGGCTCCTCCGCTATGAGCCTGCTTCTTCCTCTCCCACTCCCCCTGCTTGTGTTCCCTCTCTCGCTGGCTGTCTCTATCTCTGTCAAATAAATAAATAAAATCTTTAAAAAAAAAAAAGCAATATCTGTGAAGTGCAATAAAGTGAAGCACAATCAAATAAGTTATGCCTTGTGGTATGATTCTAATTTTAATGGGAAAGTTCAAAACAAGTTAAAAACTAAACATATTGTTTAATTATACAAAAACAGGCTAAAACATTAAGGAAAAGTGAGAGTATGATTACAAAAAAAATTAGGATAGTCATTTCCTATGTGGGATGTGAGGCAGGTTAGAATTGGGGATGAAAACACCAGGAACTTAAAGATAATGTTCGTATTATACTTTTTAGGACAGAGATGAGTTTATCATATTCATTTTATTATTGTGCTCTATAGTATGTATTACATGTATCCTTATTAGATTTTCTACACATATCAAATACCTTATACAAAGCTAAAAACTTTTATAAATATGTTTGATATAAAAATGTGTGCATGTGTATGTGTGTGTGTGTATATATATATATATTTTTTTTTTAATAAAAAATAACTCTCATAAGAACAAACTCAGCATTTCTAAAACTGAAATAATCACTAGTCTTTTAAAATCTAGTATCCTCGGGGTACCTGCATGTCTCACTAAGTTTAGTGACTGACTCTTGGTTTTGGCTCAGGTTGTGATCTAGCCCTGCCTTGGGCTCTGCGCTTAGTGTGGAGTCTGCTTGGGACTCTCTCTCTCTCTCCCTCTCCCTCTGTCCCTCCGTCCCTCCCCCCTGCTCATGCATGCTCTTGCACTCTCTCAAATAAATAAATCTTTAAAAAAAAAATCAAGTGTTCTCTCCACACTTTGCTCTTTATTTGCCTCATACCACCTTCTTGGGCCTCAAGTCTTAAGGGTTATTTTTGACTTCTTTATCCTCAAATTAATTTAATAATTTAACTTACAGGTATCTGAGTGCTACAGATATTGTAATAAAGCTTATAATGAGCATTTTCCAAAAATAAATGAATGAATGAAGCAGTCTTTATCTTTTCCTCTCTTATAACATCAAGTCATTCAACAGGTTCTTTTTATTCTTATCAGTACGCCTAGGCGCATCTTTGTTTTCTGTTTAGAGTCCCTGGATTTCACGTCTTTATATGCCTGCACTGTTTTCTGTCTATATTCTTCCCTCTTCTTAGTTCATTCTTTTTTTTTTTTTTAAATTATTTATATGAGAGAAAAAGAGAGAAAAACAGCATACTCACAGGCACAGGAACACCAAGGGGGAGGGGAAGTGGGAGAGGGAGAGAAAGAATCCCAACCAAATTCCCTGCTGAGTGCAGAGCCCATCAAGGGGGTGGATCTCACAACCCTGAGATCACAGCCCAAGCCAAAAACAAGAGTCTGACACCCAGCCGACTGAGCCACTCAGGTGCCCCTTAGTTCATCTTTCTTACTGATACTGGATTAATCTTCCTAAAGCATTGATTGATCATTTTACATTTTTCCTCAAAAACCTTTGATGATAAAATGTTGAGGTACATATTTTTTAGGGAGAACCAGTCTTCTACAAATTGTTTTTTTTTTACCAAGTGTCCACACTCCTATTTGGGGGCAGGAGGTGAGGGGGAGACACACAGATACCTTTCTTACTGGCTGCTTCGCCTTGGGGCATGGAGGTGAGAGGTGTGGAGATAGCCTGCCTGATGTTCTTACTCTCTGTGCTGTTGATAGCCTTCAGACTCCCTCTAGCTTCTCATAGCTTTTTTTGTATTTGGGATTCTCAGAGAAACTCCTGTGTTTTGCAGCAAATGTAGTAGTTTTTATTATTGTTGTTTGTACTTCAGTTAAGATTTTGTTTTCTGTCGTTCTGGTATTCCTCTTTCTGGTCTACTTTTTTTTTTTTTTTTGTCTGATCAGTGTTGGAAACATTATCAGTAGAGTCATCATTTCATTGTACCACTGTCTTAGACAAGATTCTTTTGGTGTCAGTAACAGAAATTCATACAAGACTGCTTAGCCTAAAGTAGAATTTATATTAAAAAAACAAAAAAGGTTATTCATAGAACTGATGAGCAGGAATTACAATTGATTTTTACAGGAAGTTGGAAATCAAGAACCATGTATTTCAGATCTAATTTCTGTAGATTTGGTATGAGATAGGGAGGCTACAATGTGAATTGAGTCCACTATCTTGATTCAGTCTGATTTCCAGTTTTAAAATCAGTTTGTGAGTAGATTTATAGATAGGGAGTTTGGTAGAAGATATTTGCATCATGAATGTCCAGTTGCATATCTCTAGTCTATTTCTATATGTAGATGTGACCAATTTAGAAGTGTTAGAGTAGGAACCTTCCACAGGTGGGGACATCAGTTGAAATACTTAAAGTAAGCTATTTAAAACCCTGTGTGATATTGAAAGTTTTAAGAAATGTGGACCAAGGATCACAGTTTTAAAGCTTCTAAGAAAAATAAGTTTTATAAAGTTAGAATTCTAATATACTGATAATAATGTCAAGAAAAATTCACTTAGCAAAAAAAGGCAAAGTAAAATGAGAAGGGAATATAATTAAATTTCTCCATTTACGGTTAGGGTTTTTATAATTTCTTGGAAGTAGCACACATGTACCTTTTTTTTTTGAAGAGTTGTAGTGGCAGTCACCTTTTGGAAAATTAATGATTCATTTTGCTGGAAAGATTTAAATTGGTACACGTTATTAAGTTCTGGCAAGGATATTTGGAAATCAGAGATATTATATGCTGATGGTAGTATAAATTGATATGCCTATTTAGAGAACAGTTGTGCAGTATTCAGTAAAGTGGAAAATATACTTGTATATACTTTCATATATACCTTAGAACAGTGGTTCTCAACCAGGGCATTTTTACCTCTCAAGGGACACTTGGTAACACCTGTAGGTGTCTTTGGTTGTCACATTTGGGGAGGCATCTAGTGGGTAGAGATCAAGGAGATGCTAAATGTCCTGCAATTGACAAGACAGTCCACCACAACAGAGGATTCAGTGCACCAGGGAATATCACATTAATGTGTTTTGTGGGGGGAGATTTCTTACCTGCTTGTCAGGGGGGTCGTCACAGTCATGGGAGATCATGGGTTATCAAATAATTCTGTGCTCCCTGCATTAACATCATAGTGCCACAAGAATGGTATGTACCTGCTACCCAACCCTGCAAGAGTTAGTGTGCCTGACTCTTGGTTATCAAGTGCCAGATGTTTTGTGATGACCCCTTCCCCCCAAAAAAGGTTTTCTCTATTATATCTGAAAATGCATTTTTTGGATTATTCAGTCCAAAATGTCTGTAGTGCTGAGGTTGAAAAACCTTACTTTAGAGAACAAAGTTCACATGTTTTTATATGTGAACATAGAGATTTGTTCAAGGATATTCCTTAAAGCTTTGTAATTGTGCAAAATTAGAAACAATCTAAATGTCCATTAGTGGACGATTGGGTAAATAAGATGTGGTATGCATGTGTGATTCAGTACTTCATAATAGGAAGCTTCATATTAGGGTACTATTCATAATAGTACTTTGTATTACTTCACGGTAGCAAGTACTGAATCACATACTGTTGAAAGGAATGAAGTAGGGGTGCCTGGGTGGCTCAGTTGGTTAAGCGTCTGCCTTTAGCTCACTGGGGTCCTGGAATTGAGCACCATGTCAGGTTCCCTGCTCAGCGGGGAGTCTACTTCTTCCTTTCCATCTGCCCCCTCCCCCCAGCTTGTTTTTTCTGTCTCTCTCTCTCTCAAATAAATAAAATCTTAAAAAAAAAAGGAATGAAGTATATCTGTATCAGTAGATCTCAAAGATAATTTTGAATGAAAAAGCAAGTATTTTTAGTATACCATTTATGAAAATTGAAAAAATATACAAAACAGGACTCTTATTGCAATATCTAAATAAAAATGTAGAAAATGTAAAAATACATGCCAATCTCATGACCGTGGTTGCTAATAAGGAGGTGAGAAGAGGGAAATGGCACTAGGAGTGATGAATGGTGGACTTTAACTTTATCTCTACTTATTCTTTTGTAAATATACATAAAGTAAAGCAAATAAAGGTTCATATTTATGGACTTGAATTCATAATATGAATGCCATTTGTTATAAATTCTGGTTGGGGAAATGTAGATATTTGTAATATTATTGTTTGTTTTTTTTATAGTTCCAAAATTTCTCAAAGAAAACCCCTTATCTAATGAATTCCAGTTACAGCTTTATCTCCATTTAGGTTTCATGGCAGTTAGTTTAGCATGCTCTTTCTTTTTTCAGTTCTTTCTTCTCAGGAAGTAAATTAACTTGGCTTCTTATGGAGAGAAGTATAACTATTCTAAGTTATTCATTGTTTATTTTGTTTAGTTTCTGTATAGTTGTGGAGAAGCTGTATTAACTGCCATTAACCGCTAAATTTGTGCTAAATTCACAAAAATAAAAGCCATCTAAAAGAACTCCCAATAACTTTCTTTTTGTATATTAGATTATATAGAAATAATTGGGCTTTCAGCAGAAACATGAAATATTTCTCCTATTTGGACATTTTGTTGCATTGATTTCTTTTTATTATTGTAAAAGTACTTGATTATAATAGTTTAATCTTTTCAGTAACTTTTCAGGAAATTAAATTTAGGTATTTAAGTGATTCTAGGAACTTTACCCATAAAACGTACTTTAAAATCTGAACTCACATTTTCTGAATAAGTTAACTGTGAAAATTTTTATAAATGTTAGAAGAGAGAAAATGGATATAATGTCATATCAATATATATTTTTTAGACCATAAGGATCAATTTTCATATGTGTAAAATCTATTCACAGTAAAATGAATTGGAGATAGTACATGACCTATAATTTTTTTTCTTAAAGTGATATAAAAATACGTGTCTCAAATACAGTGTAATTAAAAGTTATGATAACTATTCATGATACCTTTGAATTTAAATTATGTCAAATTAAATAACTTAGATTAAAATTACATTTATAATTATATGGAAGTTTATAATTTTTAAACATTAAGAAGCATTTACCAAAAATTATCGCAAAGTTTAGAAAACCCACTAATTTAAATTAAAAAACTTAAAATAAGCTTTAGTTAATGATTTTTATTTACTTTTGTTAGAACATAAATGCAAAATTAATAACCCATATTTCTTTAGATGTAAATGGCAATCCAATCAAAAGGTGACTGAAAATTAATGACTTTATTTTAAAAAATACAGTTCTTAAAATTTTAGATTAGATATAATTTTTTGTTAAAGGATTTAATACAATAAGAATGGCTTAATTATAAAATTCATAAAGATAATTTAAATTCAGAATATTTAATTTAAGATAATTTAAGCTCAAATGTATAATTATGAATAGCTATGACTCCTAACTATATAGAATTTGAAATAAGTCCTATAACCTTTTTACATAATTTTCATAATTAGGTGAGAACAAGGCATGAACTATATCCATTTGATTTTCTTGCTAATATTTGCAATTTAATACTAGAGTTATTCCTTAATTGCTGAAAAAGAGTTGTCTATAACATGGTTACCAATTATTTTTCTGTAATATGTAATTTTGAAGATTTTATTTAAGAAATGAGTGTTGGTTAAAAACTTGTAAAAGAACAGCTTATTAATGGCGTGTGTGTAAAGATAGAGTTAATTCTCTGGTGGATTCAGTGTTTATGAAAAGAATAGCTGATCAAACCTAGAAATTTTTTAGAATTAGCTTTCCTTCATATACAAAATCTCTACTCCAACAAAGGCATGAGATTCTGGTTTGAGCACAAAGGTGAGACCCTTAACTGCACCCTTTTTAGTGCTGGCTCTGTGAGGAAGTAGTACAAACATGGTGCATTCTTTTTGAGTTGAATTTTAGGGAGATATTATGGAATGGGAAAGAATTAGCACAATTATTTAAAAATAATACCCATTGCTGAAGAAAATTAATGATTGCCTTTAGCAATTTTAGGTTCTATTCCCAAATTCCCATGTATATGAGTTTATTGCCTGTTGGGGCATAGGGGTGTTTTGGTGGGAAAACTTTTGTTTCTCTGACTTAGGATGTTAATCTTCAGATGTCAGTAATTTTAGTTATTGAGTGTCCTTATAGAAAGCTCAAGAGGTACAAAGTACTAACCTTTATTTCCCCCCAATTTGAAGCCATTTACAGATGTTTATGATGAAGGATTTTGGCTTTGTGGCTTGTTTTTATGGATGCCATAAAGGATCTTTGGTTTGCTTCTACTTAAATATTTTAAAAGACCATTGATTTTTAGTATTATCTTAAAAATGTATTTACCCATTCACTTCCATGTTTTAAGTAAGGATCAGAAAGTACCAGTGAAAAGCTTACAATTATGGGAATATTTTCTACATATGGATGTATGTATATAAATATATATAATATGAATATATAATAAATATATTCATTTATTTATTTATTTTAAAGATTTTATTTATTTATTTGACAGAGATAGAGACAGCCAGCGAGAGAGGGAACACAAGCAGGGGGAGTGGGAGAGGAAGAAGCAGGCTCATAGCGGAGGAGCCTGATGTGGGGCTCGATCCCAGAACGCTGGGATCTCGCCCTGAGCATTAAATATATTTATTTTTAAAGCCTGCCTTTTTCCCTTCCCAAAAAAGACTTGAAGCAGCTGAGAATACACACAAATTTGATTATAAATTTGAATAAAAACTCAAAAGGCACCAAGGGATATTTCATTTTTCTTTGTATTGGATGATTAAACTTATCAAAATTTTAAATTATAAGGGGGTGCCAGGGTGGCTCAGTCGGTTAAGCATCTGACTCTTGGTTTAGTCTCAGGTCATGATCTCATGGGTTGTGAGATTAAGCCCTGTCAGGCTCCATCCATCCTCAGGGTGGAATTAGCTTGAAGATTCTCTCCCTCTGCCCCTCCTTCCACTCATGGATGTGCCTGTGTATGCACGTGTGCATGCTCTCTCCCTCAAATAAATAAATCTTAAAAAAATTTTAATTATAAGGCCAAATATTCTCATAGCCTGACCCTTGTGTCTGGTTGAAACAATTAAATTTTAAAAAAACCCAAAAACTTCACCATGAATTTCCAGCTTAAATCCATCTTTATTCTAAACCACAAAGTTAGGGTATTTTGTGACTTTTATGTGCTCAGGCATTAACTTTGAATCAATACACCTATGGAATAGTTTGGAGAAAACTTTCTCTTGTTTAAGGACCTTGCCTGTTGCCCCTGAGTTTTTCAAAAGGCTTTCTGCCTTTCTCATCCTTTACTCACTTTTACCTGATGGATGTTTTAACTGCTTAAACCAGTTTTATTTTCTATTTAAATTATTTTTCCATATCCTGAAATATAGTACCGTATGAATCTTATTAAGGTTCAATAAGCAATTAAATTTTTAAAAATCTTGCTCGAATTGTTTGAATTTGGTGGCACTGAATCAGATAGGTTAATACATCATTTCATTTAGTTTATTTGCTATGTATGCCTAGTGATTGTCCTTTCAATTGCATGTGATGGGGAATGATGCTAAGAAGCAGCCGTTGATTAGATTTTGGAGATTTTTCTCTTTATATTGTTACATTTAATTTACATATCTTTTCTAGTATATTTTTTAATGCTGTTCAACATGTTCTTTCACTTTTTAAGCTTTTAGCCATTATTATATCTGTTTTATAAAACCAAGATCCCATCAGGTTATTATGATGCTTCAGGTAGGTGTGTGTCATACATTTGAAAAATGACCAAACACTTATACAGATATTAGTTATGATTCTTCCTCAGGAGGTGTGATGCAATAATTTCTGTTTTTCAGGTAGGTTTGAATTTATATTTGATTTCTGCTAGTTGTCTGAGCAGGGTCTTTTAAATGAACTGCATTTAGAAATAAAAGAATCTGTTCTGCTTAGAGGATTTGATAGGTAAAATATGGTGAAATATTATGTAGCTCCCCTCACACTGAAAAGGACAGTGAATGGAAATTGGAATCCTGTTTGTTTCAGTATAATTTGTTTTTTATGTTCAGCTAGCATATAGTACATCATAAGTTTTGATATAGTGTTCAACGATTCATTAGTTGTGTATAGCACCCAGTGCTCATCACAACATGTGCCTTCAATACCCATCACCTGGTTACCCCATCCCCTCATCCCCCTCTTTTCTGGAACCCTCAGTTTGTTTCCTGGAGTCCAGAATCTCATGGTTCATCTCCCTCTCTGATTTGTTCCCATTTTCAGTATAATTGAAGATATTTTTAGCCTGTGACAATATAAGAATGTATTTCTTTTTTTTTCATAAACTTACACATTAAAAATAACTGATAAACACAATTTAGTGTAAGTGGCAGTATGGACACAATGTTTCCACTGGGAGAGGAAATCATTAGCTCTTAAAACTTGGTCTCTAGTAACCTTATTTACTGAGTCCATTTGTTTCTATTTTGTTTATTTAGAGTACATCTAGCCTAAGTTGTTTGTTTTTTAAAATAATGGTAGAAAGTGCTAGTCTGGAATTGCATTGTGGTAATTTTGGTGGATGTAGCCTCTGCACTGATAATGTGTTAATAGTCATGTGTATCTTTATTATGGTTTTTTTTTTTTTTTTTTACATCTTAGATTGTCCAACTCTGTCTTCAGTTAAGCTGGGAAATTTTCAATCATTATTTATTTGAATGTTACCTATTACTGTTTTCTCTTCTAAATTCTTTTCTAATCTTGATCTGCTTATGTTTTAGAGCATTGCTACTTAAAGTGTGATCTTCAGATCAGTGCTGGTCTGCAAACTGATTTCATTGGTCTGTGATGAATTATGGACAGAAATTGAAGTAAGCTTTTAGAAACTTTTAATAACAACTTGATATTCCTGTGACATCCACGAACAATATTTTTTAAAAAAGAAATTCACTTTTATTGAATTTTACAGTTTTTCTCTGCAGTGGATTGACAATTTGAAAAATGGCTCTTCACAGATGGTTTCAGAATTATTTTGTTAGACCTTACTCTATTCTTTCTATTTTTTAGCTGCTCTTACATATTTTTTTCTTTATTTCTCTGAACTAAATTTTAGACTGGTTTTAAACATCTTTCTAATTCTTTCTCCACTTGTATTGAGTCAGCTATTTAGTTTTTACCTCAAATTAAAGCTTATGTTTTTGATTTCTTGAGGATTTATTTAACTTGTATATATATTTTAAGCCTTTCTGTTGATTGGAACATCTTTACTGTGTAATCTGTTCAATAATTGAAGAATCTGTAGTCAATCTAATCCAGCTGTCTTTTGTTCTTTTGTTTGTGTTGACTCATTCATAGTATCTAGTATCTTTGTATGTTTTGTAACTTTTTTTTTTTAATTTGAGTAGAGTTTTTTGAAAGCTGCTGTATTCTTTGAGGCCTGGATAGAAGTTATTTTTCTTTCACCAGTAATTTGCCTATGTTTCCCCCAGGTGCCTGGGGGTATTAACAGTTTAAGATATTTCAAATGACATCTTCGTATGAGATTTATTGGATTATACATGTAGTATGAATTTAGTCTGAGAAACTTTTTGAAGGTTACACTTTGTGGTTACTGTGTCAAGAGAATTGATAGACATTCTTGCAATAACAAAATTACAGAGTTGGAATACAGATTTGGGTTTGCTAGGGGTTCAGGATGGTGGGGTCTAGGGTGGGTATGACTGTAACGGGTAATAGGAGGGAGATCCTTGTGGTGATCTTAACCTGAGGGTGTAGCCCTTTGGCATAACAGCTTTATATAGATAGAGGTGTTTCCTTTTGATAGACTTAGAGTCTATCTCCTGAGCCTGTGTAGCCATCAAAATGTAAGCCCAGTTTTCTGCAGTGGAAACTCTCGAGATAAAAGGTGGTTTCTGGTTTTCTTATTCTACTTTTGTTTATGGCTTATGTGAATACTGTACTTTCTTGCTAGCTAAGCAGTTCATTCAAATAGATTTTTCCACTAACTTTTAAAAGTAACATCTAATAGTATCAAGGTATCTAGTCTGCCATACTGCTGGAAATCAGTGTCCCCATCTATCTACAATTTTGTTTCTTATCAAGTATGTTGCTATTTTGTGCCTCAGCTTTCTTGTATTTTTGTTATTATAACAGGCATTTTTCTTTATTTCCTTGGTCTGTCAGACTTATTGTGTAGGCCCATTATAGTCTGTGCCCAGTTATGTTTTCTAATCTCATGTTCCCTGTTCTTTCACTAGCCATATTATGGTTTATTAAAGACATCGTGTATTGTAGTTATCATTCTTTTACTCATGTCATATCATTCTTTTACTTATCCTGCTTAAATGCTCTCTCTTCTTTTGACTCCAACTGCTTTTTCTAGCACTGTTGACATTTTGGGCTGAATAATTAATTTCTGTGGGGGCTCTCCTGTGCGTTGTAGGATGTTAGCATCCCTGGCCTCTGCCCATTAGATGCAGCTAGTGACTTCCATTCATGATAACCAAAAATGTTTCCAGACATTGCCAAAGGTCCTTTGTAGGGGGTGATGTCTCCCCTAGTTGAGAACCATTGTCCTAGCGCTATATTGATTTGGTCTCAGTTGGAGAGCCTTCCCTGATTATCCGTGCCTGTGGCTTTTACCTTTTGGATTTTTGGTAGTACATATTGTTCTGATTGTACACCTGCCTCTTTTTACATTTGGTTGTGAATTTCTTTCTCCCTCTCCCTTCCTCCCCGCCCTGTTTGTGTGTGTGAGTGAGCCTGCGTGTGCATGTGTGCATGTGTGTGTGTTTGTCTTTTTTGACCAAGTTTTAGAGGGCAGGGACCATATATTTTACTTTTTTGTTTGTTTGCTGTTTTGGTCCATTCAATACACATATTAGTAGTTTTAAATATATCAATTGCTTGCCTTTTTCCTGCTTTTCTATTTTTTTATATGATAGCAATAGAGGCTTAGGAAATTGAATCACTCTGGAAAATGTGGAGAACTTCGAGGTGTTCCAAATTGTGAGACTTATAGACAATAAAGTTAATACCAATGTAGCAATGGTGTGTATACCCAGTAATAGCTCTGGAAAATTCAAGACAATGCAAGATAGTTGTAAAGATATAAGAAAGATGTAATTTCTGTTAGATGTATCCATTATATAAGTAACCAGAAAAATGTGTAATAAAGTAGAAAAAAATTGACCGAGAAATATAGAAAATGGAAGGATTTGTAGAAGCATGAAGTACGAATGATTAGTTCTACAGAGTGAGATGAACAAAGTAATCAATATGTCAGGGTAAATTGTTAGGAATGATGGATGTAGCATCTGGCTAGGAGTGACTTGTATAAAGCTGACAAATGTGATATGTGAATGTTAGTAAGTTGAAAACAAGTTGGGCACAGAGAGGTTAGCTTCTTACTACAACTAAAGAGAAACCTACATGTTTTGCCCCAGTTGGGAAAGATACAGCTCAGTTATAGATTGCCCCCCACTTTTTTTTAATTACAAGAAAATTCTAAGTAAAAATGTAAATTGAAGCTTGAATCTAATTACTTTTATAAGGTCCTTTTCCTCATCTAGGCCAAAATCTTCATGAAAAGTAATCATAAGTAGGGCATCTGGATGGCTCAGTTGGTTAAGCATTTGCTTTTAACTCAGGTCATCGTCCCAGGGCCCTAGGATTGAGTCCTGCATCGGGCTCCCTGGTCAGTGGGGAGCCTGGTTCTTCCTCTCCCTCTGTTCTCTACTCGTGCTCTCTCTCTCTTGCTCTCTATCTCAAATAAATAATTAAAATCTTAAAGAAAAGTAAACATAAGTGTAAGTATGTGTTCATTGCACAAAAATTAGAAAGTAATGAAAAGTATGGGGAAAATGAAAGTTACAGTTCCCAAAGCCTAAACACTGTTATCATTTAGATTAGTTGCATTCTCTTGAATTTTAAATGATCTCAGTCTTTCTCTGGATATAGATATATGATGTGCCTCTGTGTGTGTGTGTGTGTGTGTGTGTGTGTATATATATATATGTGTGTGTGTGTGTGTATATATATACACACATATACACTGTGTATACATATATGCATGTGTTGGTATGTATATTTATATAAAATAGGAATTATTTTATATGAAATGTTTTATAGCCTGTTCTTCATTTAATATTACGAACACTTCTCCATATCAGTAAAATTCTAAAGTATGATATTTAGTGACTACATAGCATTCTATACTGAGATTATCCCTAATTTTTTTTAAACATTTACTTAAACATTTAGGTTTTCTTTCACACATACACACATGTATGTACATGTACCAGTAATTTGCAGTGAACCACCTTATGAGAAATTTTGAGTGCATCTCCCATTTTCTTTGAAGAGTTGTAACCTCCACTGCAGTCTATATCTTACAATTTGTCCTACAAAATTCATTTTACCTGTCTTCCTTAGTAAGAAGAACCCCAATATTATAGCTGGGCATTATTACCAGTGTTGGAGACTACATTTCCTATCCTCCCAAATAGTTAGGTATGGCCAAAGGACAAAGCTATGGTTTATAAGCTGTAGGCTGAAATAACACAGGAGAGTTAGAAGGGAGCAGGGCGGGCCTTTTCCTCCCCTCTTTTTCTGCTACCTGCAATGTGGATGTATTAGCAAGAATGCCCATAGTTGTCTTAGAGTATGAGGCCACTTGGAGTAGAAACAGTATGTAGTAGAGCTTAAGGAACTTAAGTTCTCAATGTTTGGAGCTGCCACATCAGCTTTTGATTGTCTATTTCTGGGCGTTTACATGGGGAGAATTCTCTTCCTTTTTTTCCCTCTTGTTTAAGTCATTATATTATCATAACTTAAGAACGTTTTTTGGCTTGGGAAGGATATGACCTAATCCTGTCTGATAAAGGATAGCATTATTTAATACTCTGTGTAGTAATGTAATAGATCAAATATAAGGAAACATGCATGGTGTCATAGTAGATTTTGGATCTATGTTGCAAACAAAAAATTTCTTTAAGACTGGAGAGAGATTAATTGGTATTGAAAAGAAAGTACTTAAAATTATACGTAATATCTGGATGTTTTTGTTAGCTGTATTGCTGAATTTTGTTCTCAAGTACTTTTAATAATTATCATAAATATTATTTCAGGAAACAGTTGGTAGCTTTTAGGGAAAAGCAAACAAACAAAACCCCCTCAAAACCCCAGACAGAAACAACCCACAAAACCAACCACAAACCATTGAGGATGGTATGTTGTATCTGAATAATCCCTTCAAGCCCTATGAATTTTTAATATTAAATATCTTGTCTAGTCACTTTGATAAAGTCAGCTCATAAATGTGACTTTTAGTGTTCTCTTATTAACTTTATTGGAGGAATTTTGATAAATGAAAAAAAATTTTTTGTTACTGTAGACTTTTTTTAGTATTCTAAGAAAGTTATTCATAACTTCAATGAAATGAGTGAAGGATACACATTTAAAAAATTAATAAACTTTTTTTTGAGCAGTGTTAAGTTTACAGAAAAATTGAGCAGAAAGTACAGAGTTCCCACATACCCCTTTCAAGGATATACATTTTTTTCCCCAGGGTATTCCACTGCATGTAATGTTATGCACGTAACAAAAGACTTTACATCTCTGAACCAAATTTGTACTATTTTATAAGTGGAAAACCATACACGACTAAAAATCATTTTACTCTAACCTAAGGTTTCCCCATCCTCAGCACTAATGAAATTTTAGGACAGATAATTCTTTGTGGGGGTCTCTTCTGTGCATTACAGATGTTCAGCAGCATCCCTGATCTCTACCCACTAGATGCCAATAATATTCCCCAGTTATGACAATCAAAAATGTATGCAAACATTGCCAAATGTCTCTTGGGAGGCAGATTGTTCCCCAGTTGAGAATCATTGCTCTAACCAACTTATGATGTTTTAGGATTTGCTGTATTTTTTAGGTTGAGTTCAGATTTATGGGGTCTATAGTTCAAGGAACATTTACACAGAAGTTGTGTAGATAAAGTTAGAATCTTCCCTTACACTTGGGGACCATAGACAGTCTTCTCTTCAGATGTACTATATTGTTTGAATTTATTCTCTGTAATGCGTAAAAAACCCATTTTAGACTTCTTATTTCTGTGTGCAAGGCAATCATAGTTTGGGATCTACTATTTATGGATTTCAGGAGTACTATACTGTGGGTAGATACAAACTTTAAATGTCCAATGAAGACTGATTGATGAGGTCAGTTGTGTTTTGACTCCTTGTATTAGATTGTCATTATATTCAAATTGTAACAGTTAAGTGATCTCATGTATTCTGTCAAGGACTTTGAGCTTCTCAAATTGAGGATAGCATTAGATGTCAGCCAATCACTTTGTCCTTCAAAGTTTTTGCCTTCATATCTGAAATCCTGCCAATTTTAACAGCTTGTGTGTCAGTTCCAATAGAGGAAGCTAGCCTCTGTTAGCTTGTACTTAGTACACTGAAGACTTCTAAAAACTTCACATAGTTTACAACTAACAATGTCCACTTCCCATTGCTACTTTGTACAATTATAAAACCTTGTTCACTAGTGATGAAATCTCATCTAATAATTAACGTTATTCTTATTGTTCTATCTCTGCAGAAAATTTCCAAAGACTTGGTGAAGATAGGAAAACTATCAGAAAGGCAGTGGCACCATTATCCTGTAAGTATGGCTTTGAAAAAGAAGTGTAAGTTAAGAATATTTTAAGTATCCAGTTGTTTGGGGGAAAATATGTTAGGCAAAGATATTATATGTAAAATATAGAGCAGGATATATTATAATCATATTAATAATTTATAAGAACTAATCCAATGCAGTCCTTTAAAAATTGAAAATGTGTTCTTATGTATTGAGATGAGGATTTTACCAATAGCATTGAAAAATATTTCTAATTCTAACAGGGATTGATCTAGTTTATGTACATTAGCTTATTTAAAACTATCAGAATCCAGAAAATCATTGTAGTTTTGTAGGCTTGTGATTTGTTTGGGTGACTTATTGTTTAGGTTATTTTGCAGAATTATTTATTTGCTGATTTATTTATGTATTTCATTATTTATTTATTTGATTATTTAGTAAATTATTTATCTGATGAATTATTAATACATCTTCATGACATGCTTTAAATTATTTATAACTTAATTTTGAGTTTATTGCTTTTAGAGCCTGCATTGTTACTGACTAGTTTTGATTTTTTTCTTTGTGGTTCTTTAAAATTAAAGTATTAGCTCTAAGGCAAAAGTGTATTCATTGCAATGCCCATGGATTTTTTTTTTTTCTTAGTAATTTATGGTAGAGATGAAATTTCATTTATGCATTGTTTAGCTCTAAATCTACCTGTTTAGGGTTACTGATGATAGAATGTTTATGTGTTGTGTGCATACTCATTGTAGTCACTTACAAATTAATGATATAGCCTATAGTATGTAAACTGAGATTGAACATGTAAACCTCAGTCCACATTATCCTTTGTATCTCTAAAGGGCAGGTCTGCATTTCTTACTTGCTTTAGAATAAGTAAGAGAGTCTTGTTGTTTTATTTTAGAGGCAAATCTATTTTACTACTGGGATATTTTTAGGAAAGTTCAGAGAAATGAAGTCCGACTTCGATTTGGATCCCTGAAATATAAATTTGACTGATATAGCCTTTATTTTTGAAAATTCTCATTATATGTGTATTTGGCAAATAGCATGATGTTGATATAGATTTTTATATCAGTCATAGTGACATATTTAATATCATATCCCTTATGGAAAGTTTTATACAACTTCATTTTAATGAACTAAAATGGACAAGGGCTTTTGTAAATGAAAGCTATAATTTCCCTGACTTTAGCTAATAATTCTCTTATGTATTTTTAACCAAATAAGGTATTTCTTCTTTTGTCTGATTGTATTTCATAAGGTAGTGCAGTTATTACTGCTCTGTCATTGAATGGGTTTAATGAATAGGTTAAGCAGTTGTTTGGGTAAAAGAATGTCAGATGCACAACTTAGTCTTCTGTGTTTGCTTGCAGTGAATTACTGTGTACTTTACAGTTTTAACATTTCAGAGAGAGGCAGCATTGTATGGTTCAAGTTAGGATGCTATTTTTAAATTTAATTTGATTTAATTAATTAATAAATTTTTTTTTCGACAGAGAGCATGAGCAGGGGGTGGGATGTAGTTAGAGGGGCAGAGGGAAAAGGAGAGAGAATCTTAAGCAGGCTCCGCACCCAGAGCAGAGCCTGATGCGAGGCTTGGTTTCATGACCCTGAGATCATGACCTGAGCTGAAATCAAGAGTCAGACGCTTAATTGACTGAATGAAAAGGAACCCCAGGATGCTGTTGAAATATGGTGAAAATGGCCTCTGTAGACAGGTTTTACTAGGGAATGTAAATTATGCATATATATATATATATATATATATCTCCACATTTCTTATTTTGAAATATTGAATATATGAATGTTTAATTGGAATATTGCTTTAGCATCTTCATATGTTTGCCTTATAGGAAGTGGTTTCATTTGATTTATATACATGGATTTAAAAATGTGTGTATTATACATATCTGTGACTTCTGTTTTGGAGACGAACAACCACAAATACTGTCAGATATGGAATTTTATTTCAAAATGTGCTTCAGTATGCCAATGTGGACTTCTTTTGAAGAAAAAAGCTGCCTTCTCCAATGTTGAATAAGATCTTACTATGTTAGTTGTCACAATAATATACCCAGCCACACTATCAATCTGTATTTGTGGAGTATTAGCTGTGTTATCCAAGTGGTCTTCATTGGAAGATAAACATATGTGCGTGCACACACATGCACACACATCCGCACACATATGGGAAATTTTCTACTGATATCAAAACAATTTTTTAGGACTTGTTTTTGGAAGGAGACATCAGTGGAGATTTTCATAATAATAGCTAGCGTTTATTGAGCACTTATGTGCAGGTACAGTGCTTATATGTTTTACATGGATTGTTTTTCTTCACAGTGAGATAAATACAGTTATTGTCTTCATTTTATGAATGAGGAAACAGAAACTTGGAGATGTTAAGTAACTTGCTCATTGCCACACACATGGCAGTAAGTGATGGCACTGGGATTAGGACTCATTGAGTCTGACTCTCAAGGGTCTTTCCTAGCCCATTACAGTTTTGCAGTATTAGCCAGTTTTGGGTGTTTTTTTTGTTTTTGAGAATGTGTTTCTTTATTTCTGATAGGTTTCACTTGCTAAGTATATTAACTTTGTGTTATACTTGGTCTTCTTTTCTAAACAGTAGGCAATACTTAAGCTTCTTGAATTTTCTGATTTGATTCTTCTTGTAGTCCCATATAGTGGATCAGAATTACATTAAAAGAATTTGTGCCTCAGGGAGATTGTATGGTTTTCCTGGTGGTTGTCCAACACTCAGATCTTTGGACTCTTAAGCCTATGGCCATTTCCAGGGCTCTGTTAGGTCAAATCTGATTTCCTTATAAAAATAATGGTATATCAGGGTTAGACATACATTGTTAAAAGAATGATTAAGAGTCTGATGCCTGAGCTTTTATAGAAATGGCCACAAACGTATTATTAAATTAATTCTAAATATAGTGTTTAGCATACAGTTAAGTATTTTAACCTGTGTAAAAAGGATGAGAAAATAGCCAATTGTAATTTTAAACACTTAAATGTAAGTATTTAAAAGATTCTGTAGAGCCTCAGGGAGTGAGGAAAAATGTTGTGAATTTGGTGTGAGGCTAAGAGAATAGGATCTTTTCTGTTTGCTCCCTGAAGACAAAGACAAGCCTTTATCATCCTGGGTCTGAAGCACACAAAGACAACAGAAAACAGATGAGCTACTGATAGCAGTAGAGTTTGGGTGATGTTGGTGTGAGTGCCATAGGTAGTTGTATTTGTATGAACAACAGGGAACAGTGTGAATCAAAGTTTTTAAGTTAGCGTTTCCAGGTGAATAATTGTTACATCATGAAATCCTCAAAATCTGTGATGTAGGTAATATGAAATACTGTAATAGCTAGGATGACCATATAATTTATCTTCCAATTCAGGACTCACTATTACTAGTGTGATAGTAATATCTCACATGCCTATTGAGTAATTTCTGATACCCTTATAAAACATATTTAAGAGGAATCTTAATTCATGTACAGTAACTTTAAAAATGTTTGATTTTGTGATAAAACCGACTTCTTTTGCCAGTATTTATATGTTTTTGTTAGGCAACCAAGGCAGGTTGTGGCTATGACTTTTATCAAGTGTGACTGATGTTTCACAGCTTTTGGAGCCTATTTTCAAGGTAAAAGTAAAGAGGTATTACTATTGGGAATGGAAATATGAGGATGGTAAAGTTGCTCATGGTATAGTAGAGAGTCCTAAAATTTCTCTTCTTATCATACCTTACAGGATTTTCTGTGCTCATTTTGCCTTGTAAATCTTTTTTTTTTAAAATTTTTTATTATGTTAGTTACCATACAGTACATCATTAGTTTTTGATGCAGTGTTCCATGATTCATTGTTTGCATATAACACCCAGTGCTCCATACAATATGTGCCCTCCTTAATGCCTTGTAAATATTTTTGGCATCTTTAACGTTGTACTGAAAACGAATCCTGTTTGTTCTACCTTCCAAATTTATAATTTTATGTTGGATGATCCAGTGTTTTCCCCCACCCCCGAAAAAATCCATGTTACACGTCATATGTATTGACGTGTTCGCAGTTTTGCCAAATATTTTTAAAAACAACAGTTTTTCCTTGGTGAAATTTTGTATAGGAAAATAGGAATCTCTAGAAAAGGTGTTTTTTTGTCTTTTTGTTTTTTTATAGTTTTCTTTTTAATTCCCTCTTGACAGGTATTTATCTAAAATGACATATTACATTATTAAAGTCATAATTAGATTATTAAAGATCCAGTTTATTTGCCTTTAGAGTATAGATGATTTGTTAAGTTGAACCAGGTAGCCACACTGACATATTTGTGTTTGTGCACTAAAAAAAAAAAAAAAATCTTGTGCAATAATTCTTATTCATTCATATATATATAATATCAGAACTCTTTTTGTTCAGAAAGGCCTAGTGTGCCTGGTAACAAAGGAAGAGCTTCCTTATATTTTGCCTTCAGTTTGTCACAGTATAAAGTACTTCATAAAATACTATAGTTGTAAGAGTAGTAACATAACTTATATGTTGGTTCTGAGAGTAGCTCCTTTATAATTATGGCAAGTGAAGGTACAGCCAAAGGTCATGTTAAACACAAAATTTCTTTCACACCTCGTCTGTTTTGTGGATAGCATGTGAAGTACTGTGGGCCCCTGCACTGATACTCTAAGAGAGCAACCCAAGGTTGTTCCTGTGGAAGTGTTTCAGATACCTTTCTCCCTAACCTCCCATGTGGTTGCTAAATTTGGCATGAATGTATATTTGAATCCTGGACTAATTAAATAGAACCTTATTAAATTTAGAGTTTGCAAAATAAAAAAGGGGACTCATACAGTAAGGATTTCTTGGGGCACTAAATAATACTGACATATGAGTCTTTAATAATACTGAATATTACAAATGCAGTATCTTAGTGTTGATGTTGCTCAGTGAAACAGTGAACACCAAACAACATGCAATAATAAAAACAAAATAAAATGCACATCAGTGAAATTATTTAAGCTTGACATGCCTATACATATACAATTTATTGATTATATTCTATTTTTGACTTCAATTTGGCTAAGTAAGAGAATATTAAAAAGATTATATATAGGAAAACTTTCTATTAAAAATTATATAAAGAGGATATACATATGATCTAGAGTGGTTATCAAATCTCTTTAAGTCATTCTCTTTACACAATATAAAAAAAATATGGGCCACAGAAAGGATATTTGGAAGAGGATGAAATTGGCAAGTTAACAATTTTTTGTATAATTGATGTGTTTCTTTATGTTTTTGAAACACTTTTTTTCTATTGTTTTTCCCATTATAGTATGCTCTTTGCTGTAAGACTTCTAGAGTAATGATTTCTAAATAAGAGTGTGCTGCCTTAAAAGGGGAATTTTGGAAATTATGCTTGTGTTTGTCACTATATTGTTGGAGTGTTTTTGGCATGTAATGGATGTAGCTCAGGGATGCTATATATCCTACAATGCATGGGGCAGTCTCAGACTGCAAAAGATTGTCTTGAGTACCATGTAACTTTTCAGTCTGCTTGCTTAAATTCTCTTCAGAGATAAAGTAACAATACTTTCATGTATAATAATACTGACAACTTTTTGTAAGGTGTTACGTGAAGAATCTTAAACTTGAGGGGAAGTTTGTGTGGAGGGGAAGCTTAAGGAGAATAAAGAAATCCTCTCAAAATTCTTTAATTTATTTCATACATTCTTTCCACATCCTGGTTTATATATAGCATTTCTAACTAGAATTTTAGTTGAAAAGTTTTCAGTTCAGTAATGCAGTTTAAAGGAGGCTCAAAAATACTGATTGCAAATATGTAACAAGATATTTAAGACTTTTGTGACAATAAACTGAATTTTAAATTAATGGAACTCATTGAATTTTATTGATTAATAAGGATTGTTTAAAGATATTTCATAATTGCCATCCTAAATATTAAAATTTCATTTTTTAGAATAATGATAATAAATGTGTTGTCAAAATTATATTTTAAGATTATTTTATGTTGTCTAGTGTTCAGTATTATTTTGATACCATTCCAGGAGTTTATCATATAACTTCTGTGTAACTTCTTATAATACATTTCTTTATTTACTATTTTCTATTTTAGGAAGATGTAGTCTCTATTGTATTTTTAAGTACTAGAGACTTAATGTATACATGCCTTGACAATGTGGTGGTATTACTGGGATATATTTTAACTACACTGTAATATGTCTTAGCATAGGTAATTGTTTGACACTGCACTTAAAAATAAAGCCCAGGTCAGTTGCACTAACATCGTATTTCATAATTTTTTCCACTTGAACAGTATGTAATTTGTCTTGGCATTTTAATCTTTATTTCATTTAAGCTTCTTTCTATCTTTATCCTCACACTAAATGAATTTTTGTCTGTAATCACTTAACACTAATTTTTATTCTAGAGTTCTCCTATACTGCTCCTTTTTTCATTTTCTTGTATTTCTTATGGAGAATGACTTCTTTTCTCCCTTAGATCTAAATTTATTTACTGTATATAGGTGTGAATATGTGACTGTTTTATTCTTCCTTCTTAAGTAGCTATGCCTAAGCATTTGTTTAATGAAGTGAGTATTTCAATATAAATTAATTTTATTTTTCATTAATATTATGGTTAGGGAATTAATATTGGTTTTTAAAAAAACTTTCTATGCGAGTTTGATTTTATTATCTCTGAACTTCATTTCAGGATAGTACAGAGAACAAAAGGGGCATAGGATCTGGTGGGATTAAGAACCATTGTTGTAGAAATGTGTGCTCATTCCTCATAGCTCTTCCAACTCATACTCTTCCAGATTAAACTGGAGCTTCTATCAAAACTAGCAATTCGTGTAGAATTAAATACTTAAGCATTAAACACTCTTCTAGTTGGGAATATGGGGACTTACTCTGATTTCTTTGATATTTTTGTAAATGAAAATTAACTGCATAGGAAGTGTATGTAATAATGGTGTTGAAAAAGGAGATTTTATTTTGTCCATAAGATACCCAGATAGAGTGGGCATAGTTTTTCACTTAAAATTTGAAAAATAACTAATGCTAATTAATCAATTTGGGGGGGATTCTGAAATTGATGAGTGATATAATCATTTACAACCATTTTGAGCTGTTGTTTATATCTCTAAATCATTCTCTCACTTCATAGAAACTATACTGTTCCATTTTGTTATTGGTTTCTTAAATGAAACCTAATTATAAAATAATCCAGTTAAACCCTTTTATGAGTGAAAATATGTGTGTATGCATGCATTTTTTATATAGATTACATGGCTTTGTTTATCTTCAAAGTGACACTATTTCTAATGCATATGAACATAACTTTAGAGATGAACGTGTAACAGTTTCACAGTCATTTACTGGTTTAAAGTAGAGACTCATCTGAAGACTAACAGCCATTGTCATGGGGCTTCCCTCCAGCCTCACAGGCATCTTTGCCTAGGCAAAGAGTGCTTGCTTCTAATTGCTTCCTCTAGTATTGTTTACTGTGGTTACTGTTTCTTTAGCTGCTACTGCCTATTTCATTCATGCTGTGAGGTACTGAAGTGATCTAGAAGGTCAAGGATTTGATACCCTCTGAGGTTGGACAGCTTTGCTCTGGTCCTTATCTGCTATTTCAACTCATTGTCTTTTTTTCTGGCTTCACTTCCTTATGCACACATACATCTTAGGAAGGATTAAAATGCCCTTATTTTACTCTCAGACTTGATTAATAGTTTGGTTGTAGGTAATTTTCTTTTAGAATTTTGAAGGCTTTGGTTCACAGCATTCAGTGTTGCTTCCAAGAACTCCATGGTCTTTTCCCCTCCACCACATTGTTTTCTGCTGTGCATGACCTGTTTTTATTATTCTGAAAGCTTTTAGAATCTTTATCTCTGAATTTTTATGATGGTGTGTCTTGGAATGGATTTTATTCATTGTTTATACTGGGACTTGAGAGGACCCTTTCATTCTGGAAGCAAGTCTTTTTCAGTTTGGGTAAGTCACCTTGAATTAATTCATCCTCCTGTTTGTTAGTGTTTTTCTAGTTCTTTTATTTGGAGATTTGTCACCAGGGTAGTAGCGGTGGCATGTGTGAGGCTGAATGTTACTGAACTGAGGACAAAATAGTTTGCTTCTCCTCACTATCTTTTTTTTTTTTTTTTTTAAGATATATTTATTTATTTATTTGAGAGATAGTGTGTGCATGGGGCAGAGGGGAGGGAGACCGAGAATCCCAGGCAGACTTCCCACTGAACGTGGAGCTCCACATATCATGACCTGAGCCTAAATCAAGAGTCAGTTGTTTAACCAACTGAGCCACCCAGGTACACCTCCTCACAGTCTTTTATAATAAATTCTCTGATGAGTTATTTCCCTTGATATGCTATTTTGCAAAAATTTGAGATCTCTTTGGGGTTTGGGAAGGAGAGGAAATCAGCTTATCTGCTTAATCTTTTTTGAATCAATCTTTTTATGTGCTGTTTGCTCCGTACCTCTTTTCCTGGCTAACTTATCCTGCAAGATGCAGCTCTCAAAAGCTTTCTCCGATTTTTCAGTGATACCACCTCACCTTCCACAAATCTTTGTAGAGCACTTATTGTACCATGTTGCAATAAAAACAGGAGTTGTCCTATTTTTGCCAGTATTTCAATACAAAAATAGTATTTCTTGAATGAAAACATGAACAAAATATAGAAATGAGATAAATGATAGGCAGCAACAGTACAGTTTTGTCAGAAGAATTGTAGTTATTTTTATTTTAATCCTATTTAATTATTAATGTTTGATAAAGAAAAAAATAAAAATGGAGATTTACTTTTAGTAAAATGTTAATACTGTTAGTGTCCTGTGGTAATCAAAAGTAATCAAATTAATGTCTTTATATTGAGGCTAAAGTACAAAGTAGTCATGAAAGTTTCAATGTAAGGGAGCATCTTTTTTAAGGCATTTGATTAGGAACTAAGCTATAAGATATTTAAAAAAACAACTAGTGAAGAGTTGTATATTAAGGGGAGTACAACAAAATCATAGGAAAGAGACAAGAATGGAGAAAAATTCTTGTCTTTTTGGTTAACATAGTATTCTAATTATTTCAAATAATAAATTGAAAATTCTAAGAAAACAGGATATATTTGTTTTGTGAAAACTTGCCATATCCATAGACAAAAGGAAAACATCTGAATTAGTACATGAGTTTGTTAAAAGACCTTCTCGTTCTCTTGAATTCAAATTTCACAATCAGAATTACCAGTTATCTCTTTCTGGAATATTTTCCTTTGATCATAATTTTGTTTTGTTTTATTAATTTTAAGTTTAATGGTAGGAAATAAAGTTTTAATTTAAACTATTTGACTCATGACTCCTGTTTTCATACAGGTTAAAATAAATCAATCAGGGGTACCTGGTGGCTCATTTGGTTAAGTGTCTGGCTCTTGATTTCAGCTCAGGTCATGATCTCAGGGTCCTGGGATTGAGCCCTGCTCCGTGGGGAGTCTGCTTGTCTCCCTCTCCCTCTGTGCCCCCCAACCATATGTGAGCACACCTGCTCTCTCTCAAATAAATAGATTTTTAAAAAGAAAAGTAAATTAATCAGGAATATGTACTGAGTACATTGAAGTCCCTGGTTGGTGTGAAGGCAAGTTGAAGAGGTATTCACTTTTGAGAAGGTGTGCTTTCTTAACATGTATACACATAAGGAGTGGCAGATACAAAGTTCAGTAGGATGAGAAATGTCTCGGGGCGCCTGGGTGGCACAGCGGTTAAGCGTCTGCCTTCGGCTCAGGGCGTGATCCCGGCGTTGTGGGATCGAGCCCCACATCAGGCTCCTCTGCTATGAGCCTGCTTCTTCCTCTCCCACTCCCCCTGCTTGTTGTTCCCTCTCTCGCTGGCTGTCTCTATCTCTGTCAAATAAATAAACAAAATCTTTAAAAAAAAAAAAATGTCTCAAAATTTTATATGGTTACCCAGATGGGATTTAGAGTAATTTAGCTATCTTTAGTAGAATGTTGACATATTCTTAAGTTATATCTTAAGCATGTTGTATGTAAAAGCAATAAGGATTAATAACTTGATGAAGTTACTTATTTTTAATATTTATCTCTTATTTCAGTCCATAGACCCTGTATCTTTAGGGCCTAGTCATCGTTCTCCATGAGTTTGTCAGCTAATGAGAAATGTTCTTAAAATTACATAGAATTATTCTTGGGATATTGCATTTTTCACCTATTTGTTCAAATATACATATATTCTATAGGATTTATGTTATTACTATTATTACTAGATATATTGCACTGTTATCATATTCATGTACTATTAGAATTTTTTATAAAATCATTCAAATTTCAGAAATTCAGCTTACTCCAGAAATGGTAGGTGGTGATTTTTTTTGCTGTGTGGTAATCTTTTGTTTCATAAAGCATGGTTTGACTTACTTGTTTTGTGTCCATGTATTTTTATTTAATTCAGTATTCGTATTTTTTCAACAGTCATTTCAGGATAAAGTTAGATATTTTTTCATTCAAATTCACTAATTTTTTTCTTTTTCTTTTTCTTTTTTTTTTTAAAGATTTTATTTATTTATTTGACAGAGATAGAGACAGCCAGCGAGAGAGGGAACACAAGCAGGGGGAGTGGGAGAGGAAGAAGCAGGCTCATAGCAGAGGAGCCTGATGTGGGGCTCGATCCCATAACGCTGGGATCACGCCCTGAGCCGAAGGCAGACGCTTAACCATTGTGCCACCCAGGCGCCCCCACTAATTTTTTTCTATCTTGTAATTCATTTGTGGTTTCATGAAAATTTATTCTCAGGTATTCCAGTTTCACATATACACTGTCTCTATTACCCATCTCCCACAGTTTCTCCCATCTCCTTTTCTTATCTTTTATTTTGTATCCCACTTCATATGGTAGATGACACAGAACCCAGAACACACAAGAAACGTTATGAAAACTAAAATTAAGTGCAGAAAGGTCTTATGGAGAAAAAAATGTAATTACGTTATTGTGTAAACTTTTACAGTGGTGTCTAGCAAGCTAGAACTGCTTAACAGATGTGATTGCTTCATTGTTTCAAATTTATGCCAATCAGAGTTGATAGGATTTGATCACACTGTAGTGGATTTATGAGATAAATTACAATATTGCATGACATACTTCAGATAGAAAACATCAATATAAGTTGAATATGATTTCTTGTGTAAGATAACAAGCCACTAATTCTTTAAATCAGATGGTTTCTACTTTGAGGGAATATTTATCACTTTTTTTGTGTGTGTGTGAAAATTAACAGTAACTTTGATATTTTCTTCATGATGACAAAAAAGTATATTAAACTTTTGTTTTAGTGTACAAATGTGATTGTAAATGAGAGGCATCTTGTTTCTATTTAGTTATAGATGACCTGTCAAATTTCCAAAGGCCTGTAAAGGAATGAGGTTGAACTTAAGAGAAATTTGACTGCACAAAATTTTAACACAAGGTAAAAAGCTTGTCATTGTGGTACTGACTTCTTTAGAGTAAGGTTTCATTAAGTAAGTCTAAAGGCTTACTAGGAATTACCCGCTCCCCTCCCCTCCCTCCCCTCTTTCCTTCTTTCCTTCTTTCCTCCTTCCTTCCTTCCTTCTTTCCTTCCTTCCTCCCTTCTTTCCTTCCTTCCTCCCTCCCTCCCTCCCTCCCTTCCTCCCTCCCTCCCTTCCTTCCTTCCTTCCTAACAGGTAGAAGTTTAATATCTCACGTAAACAAAGAAAATGAAAAAGAACACATTCACTAATAAAGCAAAAATATCCCCCATGGAAATTAGAGCCAAGGAATGGGAGTCAGGTTCTCAATCAAGCCTGTTTGGTCTAACAATAAATGATAAAACCAGTTATTTAAAAACCCCTGGTAAGATTGTTTTTAACTTTACTTAGGGAGTCTACCTGGTGGAATCCCTCAGTTCAAATTTGAGATAAAAGTGTGGACTCTTTTGAGAACTTGGTTTGAGAATGTTACAAAGTCAAATCATTTGTACAAAGAGGGTAGAATTTTTAGTTTCTTAAATAGGAATTTAACATTTTTAGGATATGGAGACTAGCCAAACCAGTGATTTTTAAGGTAGATAGACCTTCATGTTTCGGGTAAGGATATTGTAAAATCTTTTTAATTTTTTTCAGAAGAAAATTATTTACATCATGGCTTAGATTTAAAATACTTAAGAAATATTCAAATTTACAGAAGTACAGAGGATAAATAGAACAGGCAACCTTGTATTTAGCATGCAGAATTAATATTGTTAACGTTTGCTGTATATATATTTTAAAAGCATTTTAAAATCCTTCCTTTCACAGAGATTACCTCCATCTTGAAATTGGTTTATATCCTTCCTGTCCATGTTTTTAGACAACTAGTGCATTTATGTGTTCGTCAACATTGAGTGTTCTCACTAAATTAGAATATTTATGTAGTTTGCTTTTTAAAAACCCTTTTTACCCAACATTGTTTCTGAGCTGTTCCTTCTATTTTTACATCTGGTGTATTAATTTTAACTGTTCTCTAATACTTTGTGATAGGACAATGTCAGTACCACAGTTTGTGTATTTCCCATTTGATGGACACTTAAGGGTCAGGATACTTTGCACAGACTTTTTCCACAGATACTCATGTGGCTCTGCAGGGCTCAGTGTTTTCAGCACATGGGACAAGTTGCTGTCATCTCTTAGAGCGTTGTGTCCGGGTTCTGGTATTAGGCAGCACCGTCAGGTCGTTTGGAGCCGCTAGAGCTGTGCATTGCTTCATCCTTTCTTGCTTAAGTTTCTCTGCTGTTAAAAGCCAATTGCAAAGAAGCCTGCCTACAATCTTGTTATGCCGCTCTTTTTAGAAAACATTCTTCTATCCTTTCCCCCACTCTGTTTATAAAAACATAAAATAGCTTTTTGGTGTTTGTTTGAAAAAGATGCCCTTTGCTGTATTTTCCACTTTTCACATTTTTATTTTATTTTAACCTGTGGGAGGCTGGGACTTATGTTGTTTGAGGTTTATTTTTCCATTGTAACAGGTGTACTGGGTCTTTGTGCATAAATAAGGACATGGTTTTGCTTAGTATGAACAATATGATTTTGTGCCCAGATAGTTACATAACTGTTTCAGTTACTTACTGTGAAATACTGAAAATGATACAGTCTTATTTGTGAATATTTTGGAATTTTTTTTAGAGATTATTTGAAAATTTTATAATCTAAATTACATTATTTGGCTCCAATTTATTATAATTTTCATTAGGCTTTATTTTAATGCATTTTACATTTTGGTTGAAGTCATGTATTTAAAAGTGTACTTAAACATATATTAAACACTTAAGATGTGGATCCTGATGGATTCTAGCCGTTGAAGAGGAAGCTGTTGGTTTATGAAATTCTTGGACTATGTGCCCAGCAGCTTGAAGCTGCCTCATACAAGGCCAAATATTAGAATATTAATGTTATTAACCCTTTCACTGAAAGTATTTCTTCTTGAAATAAAAAAGATTGAATAAATGACTAGGTCTACATCGTTTTCTTGCATATCAGTAGTTTCAGAAAGCTGAAAAATGTTTATGCTGTGTAATAAACAGATGCTGCTTTAACAATGCAATACATTATGTACCAAAAATGATCTCTGTTTTAATCATAGATGCTGATTTAATGAGACAAGACTAGCTTACATCAAAAATGGATTTAGGATGTAATTTTTTTTTTTTTTTGCACTCTGTGTTTTTTCTACATAATTAATAGGCACACCTTTTAACATCATTGTCAAAATTTTGGGAGTATTTCTTTGATTTTTACAGTGTATTTTCTTTTTTGAATTCCTAGTAGTATGTAGCTGTCTCATAAACCCATTCAAAATAGGAAAATAATTTTAAAGAAGATGCCTCATCTTGCCCTGTATTAAGTTTGTTTTGCATGAAAAAAATCTTATATGTTGTACCTACCTTTTTTTGAGGGAAGACTGTATAATTTTTAATAACTTCTGGGAGAGTTTTAGGGGAGACAGTCCATGAATTGACTGTTGTGAGATGGTAATGCTTGAGGTTTAAAGTCTCTTTGATGCGGTGTGCTTAGGTTACTGTCCACAGAGTCACAGGAACCTTTTCTAATCTATGAGAGAGAGAGCTCTTCACCAGGCTCTACTTTCATTTCCACTTCACTTGATTTTATTCCCTCAAACTCAACTGCAGTTGCTGACTTTGAGCTCTTAAATTCTTTTGCATCTGGATTGTACGTCTTCATTGACAAATTTGCCTTTGCATATGGTCAGATAATTCTATATTTGGAAAAATACTCCTATTGTGCGTTTTATTCCATTGAACCTAGCAGAGTTAAATGTAGTTTGGATGCATAGGGAAGAATTAATGATTGGAAGATACAGAGTTGGTAAATTATTTATTCTGGCCCCGAGGAAGCCGAAAAGCTGAGTGAAAGACTAATAAATCATTTGTGGTAGTGCTGGTTGTCACTTCCAATTATTTTAGACGGTTTTGTGATAAACTGCAGCACCTGCTAGATATCCGCACGCCCTCCCTTGATGCTGGTGGCGCAGCTTGTGTAGTCTATTATCAGAGGCAAGTTTGTGTAAAGTTTATTTAGGTTGGAAAGGAAATTGCTCTTTTTAAGTCAGTTTTGTTGCCTTTTTTCATTGTTTTGATTGCTGTGGAAGGATTTGTGTGACATGGCAGGGAATCTGGAATGTACATACCACTTTAGCCAGGGGAGACTATCTTTATCTTTTGTTAAATTAAATACTTGAAGGAGTGAGCTTCTTTGTTATTCCCAGACTAATTAAAAACTACTTCTACTGAGATGATTAGTATGCTAAAGACCAAATCATCTTTTTGATACCACGTCATTTAATGGAGAACCACTGCTGCTGTTTGACCAGACCTTTTCTCCATCATTCTTTGTTTTTAATGACTGAAGCTTTGAAACCAGCACTCTAAAAGGTATTGAGGTCCTTCTTTGCACTGGTTCTAAACTCAGCTGCTGAGATCCTTGGAGGCATAAAAGAACTTGAAAGAAAGCTTAGCCTAGACTTGTCCTGTTCTAACAGTAATGAAATACTATTTCTCTAAAATTCCTTCGGAAATAAACTGTGAACATCATATAAGGTGCATGCTTGGGATTGTGGTCAGTTCTTTTGTTTCCATCAGAGTTTAATAATTGTTTATTGTTTTGTTCCCAGAGCACAAAAAAAGTTTAACAGATCAGAATAAGTTTGTTTTCATTGAGATTTTCAGGTTTTAATATAAAAATATGGGATATTTGAGAGGACTCATATATAAAAAATAATCTTGATAACTGTCTTGTATTCATTCAGTCACATTTTTACTTACCAGTTTATTTCTCTTTATAAACTTTTATTAAGCTCATGTGTACCTGCTCTCTGGGAACAACTACTACTGTTAGTTATAACTAATTCTTTCTTAGAGTTTAGCAGGTGCGTGTACCATTCTAAGCATTTTACATATATTAACTCATTTCAGTACTATAGGGTATTTACTTACTGTTCTTATCCTTATTTTACAGAGGACCTTTATGGAGTGATAAGGCCATAGTGATTTCATTTTTCCTTTGAAGTCTATACAAGGAGGGAAGTGTTTATGATAAATCTTATTAATTAGGCTTGAAATTTCAATCCAAATAGTGTAATAATAAATATCATTTATCAAGCATTTAAATTTGTTTGGTATTATATGTATTATTTTACTTTTATTCCTTCATAATTTATCATTATTCTTATGATGAAGAAATTGAAGCTTAAAGAGATTAAACGGCTTTTCTTGGGTTAAGAAGCAGTTTAGAGGTTGAGGAACTGGGATTTGAATCAAGGTCTGACTGCCTCTGTACTCTAGTGGTTACAAATCCTAGTCCTGATAGTCTGTTGTTTGGTAAGCAATAGAAAGTGGGGAGGAACGTGGCTAGTGGCTACTCAGGCAACGCGAGAGCTTTTCCAGAAGTGGGCTTAGTGTCGCTAGATCTAGCGGGGTGTTTTGTGTTTTTTGTTTTTTGAGGGAAATTAAAAAAACTAGATCTTTTGGGGCACCCGAGTGTCTCAGTGAAGTATCCAACTCTTGATCTCCGCCCAGGTCTTGATCTCAGGGTTGTGAGTTCAAGCCCTGTATTGGGCTCCATGTGAAATGTTCAGATTTTTAAATCTTGGCAGTTTATTCAGGTTGAATTGTTTGCCTACTGGGCGTGAATGCCGTTTTGTGACCTTTGCATATTACTTTTGGTAGAATTTATTTTAACCATAAGTTTGCCTTTTCTAACTTTATACAATTGAGAAGTAGTAAGAGTCTATGAAAGAGTATTCATAGGATAGTATCAATAAAATTTCATACTTTGGGGATTAAAAAGCTAGATGAGACATAATTATTCATTATTTTAGTAATTTTGTATAGTTTGTGATACACCTCAGATGAGTTTCAGTTGAGTTTAGATTTCAGATTATCATGGGATGCTATTAATTTAAATATGCTCTAGCACAGAATGTAAAATCAAAGAATAAAAAAAGTCAGAATGTTGAAAATCTGAGCAGGTATTAAAATCTGTAAATGTTAATCGAAGCTCCCTCAATGCTGTGCCTTTGGTAACAAATCCTATTATTTCCTCCTTTCCCTACTCCTATTCATTTATTTTCCTATGGTATGAATCATGTGGAAATTTAAGATGCATGTCATTTTTCATTGAAATGCTTTTATCACATTTATAGGTAGAATTATAACATGTGGAATGTTGTGACTTTTAATGGAATTTCACACAATTAGTCAGAGGCCTTCATTAAATGAAATATTACCCTGAAAACAGTTTTTAGTGAATGGGAAACTGAAAATAAAAGTCAGTGATTGGTTGTTATGGTTTTATAAATGCTTTTATGTTACTTAACATATAAATAAAGTATCCTTGGAGAAAACTTCAGTGTCATTTCAACAGTGATTGAAAAAAAATTCAGACTAATTAGTTGTTAGAGTAGAAGGTTCTTCCACAGTCCCAGATTAAAGACCTAACCTATTGTTGTTGCAAATTTGCTATTTCAAAATAATTTTTCTTAATGAGTTTTTAAAGCCTACCATATAAGGAAAGACATCTGTTCCATCCAAAATCATTAGTTCTTTGAAAAATAGCTTAATTATGAAATCTTTAGTTTGTCCTTCAGATTCTTTACATATTATTTAATATAAAAATAAAACACTTGATACTGACTTAATTTTTCTAAGTTAGAATTTTTTGACTTAGAGCATTTCATTTAATAGTGTTCAATTCTTTGTCAAATTATGGCTTTAAAAATTTAATGGAAAAATATTTTACTGTGTCCTTTTTGTTGTAAGAACAATTTACACTCATTATAGAAAAATTGAAAAATACAAAACACACATGATCTCACCACCCAGAAATGACTAGCAAACCCCATTCTTTTTTTGAGTTTTTTTTTCTTTTTTGCTTTGACTGGCTAGCATTTATATTTGTCTTTTCTGTGACGTTATTCATAGTTTAGTAGATTGGTTTTTAAAAGACATTATAATATTCAACAGAGTTCAAATGCATACCCTTCACAAAGCTCTCATCCAGTTCCTGGATGTAAATTCTCTGTCTTAACTTTCATGTGAGTATACCTGTATTATACCTTGTAGCTACTTATATCTCAACCCAAACATCTGGAGTGTAAGTGCTATATTTTTCTTTATATTCTTATAACATTTACTGACTGACTGAGAAACAAACTGAGGGCTTCAGAGGGGAGGGGGGTGGGGGAATGGGATAGGCTGGTGATGGGTAGTAAGGAGGGCACGTATTGCATGGTGCACTGGGTGTTATATGCAACTAATGAATCATGGAACTTTACATCGAAAACGAGGGATGTACTGTATGGTGACTAACATAATATAATAAAAAAATATTACTATAAAAAACAAAAACATTTACTGACTGTTGAATGAGTACATGAAAATAGATCTTTAACTTGTCTCCTGCATTCACCAATTGAGACAGCAAAATGGCAGCAAATATATATGTGCAATTTTTATAATTCAACTGGGTTAAAGGCCCTACAAGTAGCGCTTTTGTGGAAATGTGATTATACTAAGAAATCAGTGAATAATGGAGCCGATAATTCTAACTAGATCTAAAGATATACCTGATCTTCTAATCATAATTAATTAATGAAGATTTACTATGTTCAGATTTGCCAAGTAAATCTAATTTGAAGAGGGAATTCTGCTAAGTATCTATTTACAATACTAAGGTATTAAAGGACAGCAAAAGAAATACTGACTTATTGGAAGGTTTGTAATTAAACGGAGCGTGGGAAACTTGACAAAAAATTTAGATATGGTGGATTTGGTATGGTATTCTTCAGATAAAAGGTAATTCACAATTCTAGAGGTGATTAGACCTTTAGATGTTACCTTTTTATCAGTAAGAAACTGAAGTTTTAGGACATAAGTAACTGGACCAGGGTCATAAGACTGCATTGTACTTAATGGTTACTAGTAAGGTGTGCTCAAATAAGTTTTGAATGAATAGATTAAATGCCTTATGTGTAAGAAGTTGTTTAAAATTTCACCGTGTGTCCTTTAGGAAAGTTATTACAAAAAAAATTACCATGAATGTATACATTAGATAACAGAATGTTTACATTCCTTAAAAATATTTATGCTTTGAAGAGAAGAACTTAGAAGACATAATACTCTTTAAAGTATTATGGTGATGTAAAGGAAGATGAAATAGAGTGGGTTCTAGTTAGCTTTGTTTCCAACAGCACTTTGACTATTTATTGGAAGGTATCCTTGAATAAGCTTTATGGAAACTTTTCAAGTTGGAAGAAGATTTCAGCTGGAGTGTCTAAAGGGTCACTTAAAAAAAAAAAAACCCTCTATATTAAAATAAAATGTGTCCAAGCTTTAAAGAAAAGATCTCAGAGTTTGCAGATGATCCTAAAATTGGAGCTAGAGGAAATAATGAGGAACAATGCAATCAGATTCAAAAAGATTTGGATTGTTTAGGTGATTGGGCCAGCAGATGGCAAATGCAGTTCAGTGTAGACAAATGTAAAATAATTATCTTAGGAACAAAGAACCAATCATACAGCACACTGATCAGGAAAAAATTTGTGGGTTATTGTAGGAAAACCATTGAAACAGTTAACCCGGTGCACAGCTGCAGCAAAAAAGGCAAGCAAGAAACCAAATTAGCAGACGGATAGAATATAAAGCAAGAGGCAATACTTATAGTGTATTAAGAAACTTGCTAGACCCCATCTAAATTACTCAGTCTAGTATTGGTTGCTAGAACCACTTTAGAAAGAGTGAATTTTTGCCTTGGAAATAGACTAGAAATTGTAACAAGCAAATCTAATAATGTTAAAGAGATTTGAACTAATTTTTATGAACTTTGAATTTGTGAACTTTTACAGATTCAAGAAAGACACGGAGTCAGAATAAAGACACACCAGGTCTGTCTGTTATCAAAACTTGATCTTAGTGGAGAATGCATACGATTTCAGCTGCTAGTTTAGGTAGGAGGCTGCTTCTCACTTTCCTCAACTAAAGAAGCCTAAAGGCTGGCATGGTGAAGTCCTTTTGCAGTTTGAGAGCTGCACTTGGGCACTGAGAGTGATCAGGGGCATGAAATCTGAGAGCTGCAGATGAGGTGGCTCCTTCCTGTCCTGTGATGCTGGTTACTGATGCAGTAACATGGTGCAGGCTTCATTCTACTCTGTGGGAGCAGGCCTCTGTGATTTGCTCCTTGGTTTCTCATTCTCCAGCCTTGTCTCAGTTTTTTTGAGCTATCCAGTACTCAGCCAATAAATTCCTTTTTGACTTAGATGAAGCAGAATGTATGTTGTTTATAATCAGGAACGCTAACTAGTACGGTGGTAAGGTTTTGTTATTTTAGCCTTGGTCATTGCTTTATTTTGTTCTTCCCTGTGTTTGCTTTGTTTGGAGTAGTGTCTTACTATAAATCACATTTCGGATGAGAAGAAAGCTAAAATGCAAAATCTGTCTCTTTCTCTCTCAATCGTTCTCATAGTTGAAAAGATTCAAGAAAAATTTGTACCAATATCAGCTGTTTCAGTAATTCTCTTGTAAAATTTAATTTTATCCATGCAACCAAATAGTGTCAATTTGTTAAAAATGGTGTGTGGTGTTCAGCCTGTTTGTAAAAAGAATGTATATACATATCTTTATGTTATTTGTGGTGTCTTTAAATAGCATTTTCACATTTTATTTTGGAGGAAACAATGCATGATTTTCTTAGTGTCACATGAGTATAAGTTGTAGATCAGGATATACTGTCCAGTGTTTTTTGTTTTAATGTTATTGTTGAGTAATGAATATTTGTTGAATGAAATATTTTGAAGAATAGTAACACTTGTGAATTAGTGGATTAATTATATTTTGAGTTTGTGATGACTTGATTGGTTAATATTTAGAATTGATTCTTCTCACACATGCAATGTTTTAAATAGTGGTTAGATTTTCCATTTATCAAATATGTCATATTGACTTTATTTATTTATCTGACAGAGAGAGAGAGAACGAGCGTGGGGAGTAACAGAGGAAGAGTGGGAAGCAGGCTCTCCTCTGAGCAGGGAGCCTCATGTGGGGCTCGATACCAGGACCGTGGGATCATGACCTGAGCTGAAGGCAGATGCTTAACCAACTGAGCTGCCCAGGCACCCCATTGACTTGTATTTAAATTGTTAGTCCAGTATATGGATGATTGAGGCACAGCCACATGTATAGTGGGGAAAAAAGTAATAGAAGTTTCTTTTTTTGAGGGTGTGCAGGGCTATTCCCTGGAAAAATTTTGAAGTAATCATGAATCTGTCTTTGAGACTTTCATCATTCTTAAATGTGAAATGGAACCCTCCCAATTGAAAGACTATCCTTGAGTCCATTACTCATAAACCTGTAGGTTGCCAGAACTCTCACCCTCCCCTAAGACCTGTGTGTATCATGGCATCCATGGCATGCCTTGCCTTCCAAAGGAAGTATTCCATGATTCAAATTTGACTGCCCCTGCAACTCTGCCCTATAAGTATAGATTATGGATAGTGGTAGGAGAGAAAACTGTTATGACTGAGCTATTTCAGACATCTGTATGAACCCTTTACCTTCTTAGAGATCATTCTCTTATGAAGAGGATACTTAATGCTTTGACAGTTTGGCTAGTATAACTCAGTGAAGGAAAGTCGTCCATCTAGTGTTAAGGGAAATGTGTTTGGTTTTGTTGCGCCATTAGGGATTGCCTATATATATATATTTGTCTGTATAATAAAATCAGTATACTTGGAAAATTATTTTGAGTATGTGAATGTTAAGGGTAGTTGAGGTTTTACATTTTAACCTTGAAATTATTTGAGATCTTTTTGTTTTTTTTCTGCATCCTGTACATTTGTAGAAAGAGATGTCTGGGACATGGGGCTAAAATACTTAGCAGATGATTACATACTATGGTTGGTATGCCAGATCTGCATATCTGCAAGGTAGCATAATGATCCTTTTAGGAGCAGAATTAAGACCCTGTGTTCCAGCCCCTGCCCTCCCAAGAGACGTTTATCTTCCTTGTCTGCGTTGCAGGTTCCTCTGTGGCACGGGATCTGCAGCTAGCCCTTTCTGTTGCTGCTTGCAGTTAAGTTCCACTGACTGCTGTTAATGCTCTCGTTACCTCACATGGGGGGCCCAGGAACTCTTGACTCTTTCTGGTCTGTTCCTGTGACCTTCAGTCTCAGCTTCTGTATCTGTAAAATGGAGATATTGGTCTGGTACAGTGCTGTTCATTCAGTTATTTTGTCCAGAAACCACAGTAAGAAATAAAATGTACATCATAACCTAAGACTGACATACACATGCTCATGTACAGATAAATATTTGTGTGTGTGTATACATACATACCACACACGTTCTACTTTTTGTATGTCATGCCATATCATGTCATAAAATGCCAGACTATTAAAGAAAAAGAAAAAAAATTGCTTTATGCAACTTACTAAGTTGTTTTCATTACTCACAAAGGGGTATTGCTCACAGTTTGTGAAACACTGATCTAGTGAATTGGACACTCAAATGCCTTCCAGGGCTGACCCTCTAACAGATGTAAATACCTTGCCAATTTAGCAAATCAGAGGACATGGGTTCTATCTAAAGGCATTCAAATTAAAATAAAACTTGGTAGGTCAACAAACATATTTCCAGGTGGAATTCAGCCTGCTAATATGGGCCCCTAGCCTAGACCAGAGAGGGGAAAAAGCCCAAAGACCTAAAATACAAGCTCATTACTCTGTCAGATTGCTATAAAATGTTTTAAACAGAGCATGTTCAGGCAGTGGAACACAGACCATGCTTTGAGTAGCGTTGGTCTAGATGCTGAGTTTTGGGTAATTTCTAGTACCTTCCTAATCTAGAATTCTGTGGCTCTGTGACAACTTTTAGACATAGAAATTGGGTGACAGTGGCCTCACTCAGTTTTTCTGATCTGATAATCCTGTGATAGCATCTGAGGAAGGGAAACACTACAGAGATTATTCTAGGTATCTGAGTTACTCTGGAGGGAAAGGTGAACTTTGTCCTTTCCATGTCAAGCAAAAGTGATGACACAATATCCCAGCATCTGTGTCTATAAACGAAAGCTGCTGTTGAATAACCAATGAAAAATTATATTGAAAAGTTCAGTGTCACTGAAAAAATACAGCAGCACTTGGATACCTACCGAAACTTTGTGTGCGTGTGTGTGTGTGTGCATGTGTGTGTGTATGTGTATGCACACAAAATTATTTTTATGACCTGATTTTCTGGTTTTGGGGGCAAGATATGTACCTACAAGAGAGATTCTGTGATGTACAACCATTAAGGCTCACTTTGGTGACTTGGGTAATTGTAATGGAACCATGGAGTCATTAGGCTCCAGATGGAACTTTAATCTGGCTTCTGATTGAGCCAAGTGTCCTTGTAGAGTCTCTAAGCATCTGTTTTGGAAATATATCTGACATTATTCAAAATTTGTACAAATTAAGCCACCCTTGGGTTATAATTCAATTTTTCTTTATTGAGAAATGTATTGTAAACAGTTTTATGCAATCAAGTAAAACTAGCCCGTACCCATTATTTATTTGCCTATTAACTGGTCATTTATATTTTGTGATTAAACTCTTAATGGATTTAAGAAAGCTTACATTATACTTCTAAAATTGTAATTTGTTTATAAAATGTGAAGAGTTGTTTCATAGTTTTAAATAGCTTTCACATAGGTACTTATTTTTGAGAGACTATTTAAAAATACTTAAAATTATGGTAATTTCACCTTTGAATAACAGAAACCCCGAAATAATCTGCTTTATGCTGGAGTGAAATTTATTTTCTTCCACAATGGAAACTCCAGAGATAGACAAGGCTCTAGGGCTTGGTCTTCAAACGCTGTATGAAAAAGGTACAAGCTTGGTTTATCTGTCTCTCTTGGTTTGTCTTAGACTGGTTTCCTTTGTGATTACAGGATGGCTGCCATTCAGCAGCTAGACCAATACACACCCTTTCCTTCCAGCCTGGAGAGAAAGCAAGAATTTTTTTTTTTTTTTGGTCATTGTAGAGTCATGATTCCATTCTTGAATGTTCTGTGAGAATCCACTTTCTGTCCAGTGTGGCTGAAGGCCAGACCTGGAGCCTGTTAAATCCTTAGGGTAATGACTGCCCTCTCAAGACACCTTTTGAGAGCCAGCCGTCTTGTTGTCCCCTCATTCCAGCAGTGGCGTGGGCCCACATGCTTGAACTGTCCGCCTATTTCAACATATATCTCTCTATGTAAATAGCTGTATGACTGACAGTTAATGAAATATCCAGTTCCTCCTTTTCTAGTGAAGAAATAAATGAAAGCATATGAGATGCATTCACACAAAATAATGCTCATATTTAAAAAAAATATTTGACATGTGTTAGAATGAGCTCCTTGAGAGTAGGGTCTGGATTTGGATCTCTTTATTTCTGTTTTACTTTGTATTGTGTTTGCAGGTCCTGTCTAAAATTAGTTCAGGTTTAAAAGATACACGTGCAGCGGGAAGGGGAGTAGAAGCTCTCACGGAAATCAGAGAACAGGGCTTGGTTTTAAGACTATAGGAAGTGGTTTTGGTTTTAAGGCAGTGTAATAAAACAAACCTTTAGCTTTACTCTGTATGCCATCTTTCTCTCTGGGTACCAACAGGGGTTTCTGTTTTCATATTATTTTAGCTCACATTGTTAGTTTCCTGCTGCAGCAGCCAGGGTAGAAGGCATGTTTCTTCTGAGATTTTTAGATCAAATTGAGGGGCAGAGTGAATCTGAAGCAGTCCATCCTTTTAAGCCAGGTTGTGAAGGTCCTTCTGTACTTGTGCTTGAGCCTAATACCCACCTAAGGTCCAGTCTATTGTTGCTGGTGTGGTATAGAATTGGGCAGTCATGTCACAAAGGCTGGATTCAAGGTAGCTTCTTTTAGAGAGTGATTGTGACTGACAGATTTAGTCAACTAGGCTAGTATATAAGAGCTGAGAAAATGGCAACCTTTAATTTGAAAGATTTATTTATTTGAGAGAGAGAGAGAGAATATGGGCAAGAAAGGGAGAGAAAATCTCAAGCAGACTCCAGGCTGAGTGTGGAGCCCGCCTGGGGGCTCAATCTCATGATTCTGAGATCATGACCTGAGCCTAAACCAAGAGTTGGCTGCTTAACTGACTGTAGTAATTTGAATACTCTTCCAGGGAAAGGCTGTTGTGGGAATACAGGAGTACGTGGTAATTGTATTTGTCTTCTGGGACTGCCATAACAAAGTCCCGCAAACTGGGTGGCTTAAGTAATAGAAATTTACTATCTCAGCGATCTGGAGGTTAGGTATCTGAAATCAAGGTGTCAGAAAGGTTGGTTTCTTCTGAGAGCTGTGGGAGTGTGTGGTTCTTAAATCATGATTGTTTATTTAAAATGTCTCTTTTTGGTAATTAGATTTACTGAAGATGATTATGTTAGTAATATATGCACTATTTGATTGCTGGGATGGTAAATATGATTAATATAATTGGAAATGTTTACAGAATTTATGTTGGTGGTTTCATTTAAAAAATTGGTCCTTTTGGTCACTGTATTCATTTCAAGGGAATTATTTTTAGTGGGAAGTTACCTCCTACATAATGGTATGGCAACTTAGAGTGTTATGTCCAGACAGAAGCTGATTTAAGTTGATTAAAAAGAGGTGTGTCTAAAGAGAAGGTTACAAATTTAAAATTTGATTAAATTACCAAACTGATTTAAATCAGTGTTGTTCTAATTACTCTGCTACAATAAACAAGCTTTCCTCATTTCAATATTAAATTTACAATGTATTTGTAACCTATAGGAATTACAACAGTGTTTTGTTTTAATTTTTCCCTTTGACTTTGGGTGTTTTAATTTTTGAATTTTTCTGTTGAAAATGTCAGTACTAGTTTAATTTTATTTACCCTGGTTTCTAAGATTTAATTATTGCGACTTAACTGAAGAATTTACTCCCTTCCCCCACAATGAGTGCATATCTGTTAAGCAGATACAGATATTGTGAATTAAGTTTTGCCATTAGAATAACCCCTCTACTTCTCATTCAGTTAATTTATTCCAACATTTTCCTAATAAATATGTTCATGGAGTGAAGTTGGTTGTTGGACCTCTTTCTTCCCTCTGTTTCTTTTTTCCTCCCTTTTACTCTTTATTTTGAAGTATATTAGACTTGTAGCAGAGTTACAAAACTAGTACTCTTCATCCTGCTTCACCTAATGTTAACACCTTATATAACCATAACATAATTTCCAATACTAAGAAATTAACATTGGTACAGTACTAATAACTATATTACTGATCTATAAAGGTTTCACCAGTTTTTTCATTTATTCCTTTTTCCGTTTCAGGATCCAGTCTTGGAACCCACATTGCATTTAGTTGTCACATCTTGTTAGTCCACCCACCCTTTTTGTCTTTCATGACCTTGAGACTTGTGAAGAGTACGGGTCAGTTATGTTGTAGGATATCCCTGAATTTGGGCTTGTCTTATGGTCAGATTGAGGGTATGCTTTATTGGGAAGGATACTACAGAGGTGATGTCCTTTGATATGCTCAATATATGCAATCAATGATACATGAGGTCTTATTACTAGTAATATGGCTGCTTCATTATTTATTTATTTTGAAATTCAGGTGAGAGTCACATAATATAAAGTTAACAATTTTCAAGTAAAAAATTCAGTACCATTTGGTACGTTGACAGTGTTATGCAACCATCACCCTATATCTAGTTCCAAAACGTTTTGATCACTCCAGAAGGAAACCTGTACCCATTAATCAGTTACTCCCAATTTGCCTCATCCCCATGCCTGTTCCCACCCCAGTCTGTCTCTGTGGATTTACTTATTCCATTTCATATAAATGGAATCATTCAGTAAGTATTCTTTTGTTTCTGTTTCTGGCTTTCTTCACTTAGCATAGTGTTTTCAGGGTTTGTCCACATTTTAGCATTTATCAGTACTTCATTTATTTATTTATTTATTTAAAAAATTTTTTAAAAGATTTTATTTATTTATTTGACAGAGATAGAGACAGCCAGCAAGAGAGGGAACACAAGCAGGGGGAGTGGGAGAGGAAGAAGCAGGCTCATAGCGGAGGAGCCTGATGTGGGGCTCGATCCCACAACACCGGGATCACGCCCTGAGCCGAAGGCAGACGCTTAACCGCTGTGCCACCCAGGCACCCCCTGTACATCATTTATTTTTTATGGCTAAATAATATTTCATTGTTTGTATATACCAAAGTGTGTTTATCTGTTCATCCATTGATGGACATTTGGGCTGTTTCTATTTCTTGGTTATTGTGTATAGTGCTGCTGTGAACATGTATTATACATGTACTTGTTGAATTGCTGGCTCATATGGTAATTCTAACTTTCTGGTTCAGGTATTTTTAATTCTTTTGTTTTTCATTTGATTAAATAAATCTGATTTTGTTATAGAATAATATGGTACCACAAAATTCAGAGCAAAAATGGTTCATAGATTTTAAATGTCACAGTGAGTTTTGTTTTAAAACCTGAGAGTATTTGTCATTCTGATTACGCTATATTTTTCTGGATTTGATTTGGAATAGAATTTATCTATTTATCTATTTTTCCCATTTAAAATGATAATAAGATACAGTGCTTGAGTCCATGAATTTGTTGTATGCTTTGTATTATCAGTTGATGTTGTATTGATTTGTCCTTACTTGGACAGTTTATCTCCCAACATGGAGGAAATTTACTAGTTTAAGGAAACATCTATAGTAAATACCTTGAAGAACAGCTTAAGGAGCCTTTTTATACTTTTATATATTTTTTCTTTAAAGATTTGAGATTTTTTTAATGTAGTTTTGAACCTTTTTTATAATTCATTTTCATTTTCTCTTGATAGATAACATAATGTATTTTTTAAAAATGCTTTATACTTTTCCATATAGCAGATAGAAAAAGGAGGGTTGATAATTCTACTACAAACCTGTAATAAAATGGCAAATGAGAAGGAAAGTCCTTTAGTTAAGAATAGATCAGATCAATAAAGGCTGTTCTTTAGTCCAGTTTTCCTTAATCTTGAGTGAGAACCTTATATGTAGTCTCTGAACATATTTCCACCAAATAGGAGTATGAGTTGGTTCTTCATTGGGTTAAGGTAAAATCTTTGGTCTTCAGGTCATCTTGTTCTAAAAAGACCAGTCTTTTATGCTGAAACTCTGTTGACCTAGGAAATCTCCCTTACCCTGTGATAAGAAGCTCTGGCAGACCTAAAGCTTTTAGGAAAAGTCAAAGGGGCCTTGATCAAACTTCTGGTTTTGGTAGGAGTTTGAACTCTTGCATTTTCAGCCTGCTTGGGATTTTAAAAAGCTCAAGAATAAAACTTGTGGCCTGCTTCTGATTTAACAATAGACATCTGATATTGACACTAATCCTGTAGCCTTAGCCTACTGGTCTTCCTTGGGGTGAAGAGGATAACTTTGGAATTTTTATGGAAAAGGAGTAAATTAATGGACATAGTATTTGAAAACAGTTTGAAGCCATATAAACTTCTTGCTTCTGTTAATCTCAAAAATCAAGTATTATTATGAGGACCTTGATTTATAGGTCTGGTGATACAACTTATGGTAGAGAGATACTTGTGAAGACTAAACAGTAGCATATTATCTCTTAGACTAATGTCATGCCATTTCTAGTGTGTAGACTAAGGGAACAGATTATTCAACTTCTTAATACTTTTGTTCCTTGCAGTTCCATTTTTTTTTTTTTCCCTCCTCTCCCTCACTTCTAGGTTCTCTGGTAGTTAATTGTCTAGTGGTTTGTGGTGTTTTTTTGGTGTGAAACTCTCCCTCAAGCTGTTGCTGAGATTTGGGCAGCTGGGTGATGGGCAGTTAAACATTGGGCTCCACATTCAGGACTTGGATTGTCTGTATTCTCAAATGCTCATGGATGATAAAGCCATATACTTACATTGTAAACATCCTCTTTTCTGTTTTTGGAAACTCATTCTTTTTGAGTTGGAAATAGGCTAATTTTTTGAGTGTTCAATTTTTAAATAAAAATGTTCCTGAATTTTAGAGATGTAAAGAGATTTAAATGATATTTAAAGATTCAGGGTAACTACAGTTAATAATACCGTATTGTATATTTGAAAGTTGCTAAGAGAGTAGATCTTAAAAGTTCTCATCACAAAAAGTTGTAACTATATGGTGATGGATATTAACTAGGCTTATTCAGGTAATCGTTTTATAACATATGCAAATATTGAATCATTATGTGCTATACCTGAAAGTAACAAAATGTTATATGTCAGTTATATATGTCTCACCTGGAACTCCTAGTTAGCCTCTTAACTGATGTCTTTTTGTACCACACTCCCTCCCCTTGTTCTCTACATAAAACCAAAGTGATTCTTTTATAATGAATGTCAGATCAGGCTGCTCAAAAATTCCACTCTTTACACATTAATTTCTAAAATCTTACAGTGAGCTAGCTTCAAGGCCATGTATCATTTGATTTCCTAAAACCTCATCTGTACTCATTCTCTTCCTTTCTGCTACTGTAGTCACAGTGGCCTCAGTGATGTTCCTCAAACACTGTAGGTCTGCCCCACCTCAGGGTCTTTGCTGCTGCTCTTCCTTTTGTTTGGAAACCCTTCCCTTAGGTATCCATAGGGCTTATTTCCTCACTTTCTTCAGATTTCTTCTTAAATGTCATCTTGTCAGGTCTTCTCTGAGCACATTATCTAAAATCATAACCTTTCTTCTTTCTCTGCTCCCAACCTCCCTTATTCCCTATACCTTGCTTTACTTTTCTCTGAAACACTTAATACCACCTGGGGTAGTGTATATTTACTTAACTTATTTACTTTTGTTTATGATCCATTTACCACCCTCTTTAGAATGTAGATTTTATGAGGGCAGGAACTTTGCTTTATTTTCTATGGAATATTTAGCTCTTGGAACTATGCTTTGTTGAGTAAATGAATGAATGGTTAAATAAAAGGAAGAGAGCTCTAGGCAGATGTGAAAAGCATTGGTGCATTTGAGAACTAAAATACTTCTCTGTGGATTTGAGTTGGGTGTGGTAAATGATTTCTTTCCCTTTAGTCTCAGAGGCCATTATGTGTAGTTTTGTCGGTCAGGCTAAAGACATTAGACTTAGACTTTGTCCTGAGATATCATGGATACCACTCATTGTATTCCACAATGATAAACTAAAAGTGTGATCAGATTAGCATTTTAGAAGGTCTGGTTGCTGAAGATGAATGAATTAGGGGCAAGACCGTAGGCGTGGTGACCATTTGGTGGACAGTAGTCTAGGGGCTTGATGATGATGATGACCTGAACTAGTCTAGTGACCTAGAGTTGGAAAAACGGACAAATTAAAGAGATATACAGTTTTTAGGAAGCAGGCCTCAGTAATTGAGTGTAGGTTGAGCAAGAATGGCATAAAATAATTGCCGTGGCCAGCTACATGTGTGGGATGCTATTCAGATATCAGGCACGGGTTTGGTGGTATAGGGTTTAGATAATTGAGTTCAAATTGCTTCTGGGGTGTTGAGTTACTTTCCCAGGGCTGCAGTAACAGTCTCAAAAACAGGTGGCTTAAAACAGTAGAAATTCATTGTCTTAGTTCTAGAGGCTAGAAGTCCAAACTCAGGATGTTGGAAGACAGTGTTCTCTGACTGCTCTAAGGTGGAGAATTCCTCCTTGCCTCTTTTGGCATCTGGTGTTTGCTAAGCAGTCCTTGGTGCTCCTTGGCTTAGATGCATCATTCCCATTAGATGGTCATGTTTCCCCTGTGTGTCTTTAGATAATCTTCCCTCTGTGAGTTTCTTTCTCCGTGTCCAGATCTCCCCTTTTTATAAAGACACCAGTTGTATTGAATTAGGACCTACCTTAATGACCTCATTTTAACTTGATTACCTCTGTAAAGACCCTATTTCCAAATAAGGTCACATTCTGTGCTGTGGGGCTTAGGACTTCAACATATCTTTCATTGATGAATGATAGAATTTCACTGACAAATTAATAGGACTTGATGAATTGAATTAATATAGGGTAGGAGGTCAGGAAAGAGAAAGAGCAAAGGTAAATCTTGAGTTTCCCTACTTAGAGAATGTTGGTACCACTGGAAGACAGTTTCCAGGCATGGTGAGAGTGGAGGGAAATGAATTTTGTTGTAAGCCTGCTGAATTTGGAATTGTATGAGATAGATTGATTCAGGATCTAGTCACAATTCAGGGAAGAGATTTGCATCTGGATAATTTGTTATGAGAATGTTTGGGTTCTCTGAGGGAGAGAAGATGGAGGAGAGCTAAGTCTAAAAAGGAAGCTAAAGAGAAAAGGTTACTTTGTTGAAATGGATGCCTTCATCCATTATAGAAAAAAAAGTGTCTCATGAGGGGATCTTTCCCTTTACTCCAAATGTCAATTCTAGTAACGTCTGGATAGTGGATTTACTAGCCGAAGTGGTCGCTGCATGAACAGAAGTAGAGTTACCAGTTCCTGACAGCTGCGAGTCAGCCTCTGGGCATCTTGCTAAATTTTCAAATATAATTATACAGTAGACTTCCTTTAACAAATTCCGTGTTCCCAGCTATAATTATAACTGCTTTTCTTGCCTGTAGCCTGTTCTTTGTCTTACTACTCTCCTCCTTATCTCCCCCTGCTGGTTAGAATTATCCTCTGGTCATTTGGGATCTGAGAGAATATGAAGTGGTTTACTGCGTTTTCTTTCTGAAGCATAGATTCACCAATGCTAACCAATTTCCTCTCCCCACTCTAGTCTAAAATGCATTTCCAGTAATACTAAGTAATGTTTTAAAGCACACGCTAGCAATAGTCTTTATTAAAGTAATTTATATTTTGAAATAATATGGAAATACAAATTTAGGTGTATTGTAAGTTCACTATGCACCTGTCAGAAAATGACCACCATGACTTATCCAGTACTCCTAGTAATAGTTTAGAGACTTTTAAACAAAATCTTGCTCATGGCCATGCTTTAGACCAAGGTATTGTGTGTGTGTGTGTGTGTTTAAATAAATTAAGGTTTATAACCAGAAATGAAGTCAACGTAAATCCTACAGGTATGATCCTGCAATAGATTCCAGGACTCATCATGGCAGTAATTTGTAAAATTAGAAATATGACTGGGATTTCCTGTTTTCTCATCTATTTTTATCACCTAGATATCCATTATGAAAATAAATCACTTTAAAAAATGACTTGATATCCTCTACAAATATATTGTAGTTTTGGGGTGATAAACTTCAAGAATGTTATTTCCATGTCATTTAGATTATATTCTAAGTCATTTTAACGTCTTTCTTAAAAATAATTAAAATGTATGGATTTCTGAATGTGCAGAAGAGGAGGTATGCTTGAACTCAGCCTGCAATGGATGTAGTCCAGAAGGAATTACGGACCATTGTATGTGTATTGTTCATCACTGACTTATTCACTAAAAAATACTTAAAGATTATTTGCTATATGCCAGACACTATCCTAGTTGCTAGTTTACTGGGGCTTTAGTTTGAAGAACTTGATTTAAACAGGTATGCTTATAATGGTTGAATATACTTGGGAATACACAGTAGTGTATTGTTGCCTATTAAAATCTGTGTATTCTGGGTGGCTTTAGATTTAAAAAGTACTTCTCTTACACAATAATTGGTTGACACTTTTTGACCTCAGTGTAAGACCGCAATATTTAATGAACAAACAAGAAGATAAAGTTTTGATAAATAAGGCATTTTTTGAAATGTTTAGAAATAAGCATGAAGCCTTTTAGCATTAGATTGACAGGTTCTCTTTTTGTGGAAGAGTAAGTGAATAAGGTTTTATTTCATGTTTGCAGATCCTAATCCTGTCATAGGAATAATAGAGTCTTGAAAAGCAATGCTTTGAAATTCACCATTCTAAGAAATCTGTCCTTACGAGTATAACTATGCTCGTGTGGTGAGGTTTCAGGTTGAGGAATGAGAGTAGATTTGCAGGGGCAGAATATTTGCTGTCCTCATTGTTTTGGTTACCAAGGAATGCTTACCCCTTAGCCTCAAATGTGCTGTGGTATTAGCTACTTTAAAATAGATTGCTCAAGACTCTTTATTTGGAAAACCTTAAATATGCATCATGATGCATTACTTGCAATAAAAAATGAGGCTACAGTTATATAAAACAAAACACTACAGCTGCTGACAGATGTCATTAACAACTTACTCAAACACAGATCCTTCAAAAAGGAACTGCTAGACATCTAATTTGGGGAGTAAAGGTCATTATAACTCAAGATGAAATACTGCTGTCCATTATATTTATTGGGTTTTGTCTTGTTTTGGTTTTGGCTTTTGATAATTTTTTGAGACCTTGGTATTTGATGTAGTTAAAAAAACTATTCTTCTGGAGGGGGAATGAAGCACGAGAGACTATGGACTATGAGAAGCAAACTGAAGACTTCAGAGGGGAGGGGGTGGGGGAATGGGATAGACTGGTGATGGGTAGTAAGGAGGGCACGTATTGCATGGTGCACTGGGTGTTATACGCAACTAATGAAGCATCGAACTTTGCATCGGAATCCGGGGATGTACTGTATGGTGACTAACATAATATAATAATAAAATAAAAAACAAAACAAAACAAAAAACTATTCTTCTGGGGTGCTTGGGTGGCTCAGTCGGTTGGGTGTCTGTTTGCCTTTGGCTCGGGTCATGATTTCAGCGTCCTGGGATTGAGCCCTGCATCTGGCTCCCTGTTTAGTGGGGAGTCTGCTTCTCCCTCTCCCTCTGCCTTTGTGCTCGCTCACTCTCCCTCAAATAAATAAATAAATAATCTTGTAAAAAAACCACTATTCTTCTGAATTACAATTAATAAATGTAGAAGGACTGAAGGAAATCGCAAACCACAGTGAAGCAAACACTATAATAGTAGCTATTGTCGGCAACATCTATCAATGGATGCCCAAAAAAAAACAGGGTGAAAGTTTGAGGAGAAAAATATTTGCATTATCTAAAAGTATTTCCCCAAGATGTTTAATAATTACAAAAGGAAAAATAGTAACTCTGCAGTGGAGAAAGCTGGCAAGTGATCTAGGCGAGTGTCACCAATAAGAAGACATGCTAACATCTGATAAGAAGAGGGCACAGCATCACTTATGTGATATTATTGCCAAAAATGTATATAACCTCTGTCTAATCATAGAAAAACATTAGACAAACCCACATTGAGGCATGTTTTACAAAATAGTACTTTTCAAAAGTATCATGGTCCTGAAAGACAAGGAATTGTTACAGATTGGAATGAAGACTATAGAGACATGACAGCTGAAGACAGTGTGGGGTCCTGGATAGGATCCTGGAATAGGAAAAGTTGGGAAAAATAGAAAAAAATAGAAGAAAGAAAAGAGCATTAGTGGACAGGTGGAAAACTTGTGAGTAATTTAGTTAGTATAAAACCAGTGTTAATTTTATGTGTTAATAACTGTACGGTAGTTACATGTGATGGTAACATTAGGGGAGCCTGAGTGAATGGTATGTGGGAACTCTGCTATTTTTACAACTTTTCTGTAAGCATTAAATTATTTCAGAGTACATCATATTTAAAAGCCCTTCTTCTGGAAATCTGCCCTAGTGCTCTCAGCATATCCTGTGAGGCTGTAAAGGTGCTCCCCTATTATAAATGAAGTGTGTTGTGTTTTGTTTTGTTTTGAAGTGAGCTTTGTGCCCATGGTGGGGCTTGAACTCATGACCCTGAGATCAAGAGTCACATTTTCTACCAACTGAGGTAGCCAGGCGCTCCATGACGTAAGTGTCTTTGGTTTTAAAAATAAGTTTCTTGGACAAAAATTAGGGTGGACTCCTATTGTAACCAGTTGTGCTCAGTACTGTGTTGCTGACCATCATTTGTTTCCTGTAATCATCTTTAATAACAATTGTAGAGATACTCGGGTTGTTTAAATTGTATGGAGATGTTAATTGGCCTCTGCTATACTCAGTGAACTAGTATATGGGGAGAATTTGAAGATTTGAAATACATGATATCCAAAAGTGATATCAAAAGTGAACAAATGGGGCACATCTACCTCTGGCTCAGGTCATGATCCCTGAGTCCCTGGATTGAGCCCTGCATCAGGCTCCCTGCTCAGCAGGAAGTCTGCTTCTCCCTTTCTCTCTGCCTCTCACCCCTGGTCATGCTCTCTAGCTCTCTCTCTCTAGCTCGCTCACTCTCTCTTACTCTCAAATAAATTAACCTTTTAAAAAAGTGAACAAAAGGAGGTATCTGTGGGGATGTGTTTATTATGATTTAAAAAAGACAATAGTGGCCATGTTTCCAAGATGTAAAAGAAAAGTTTACAGTGTTCTGAAAGTTGTCCTTTTTTATACAAACCATACTTTAGATGGGTCTCAGCTATGAAGGAAGAAATCTGTGGGAGTAAGTGGATCATGGGATGAACTTTATGTTTTATTTTACTAAAAACATAGCAAGTCACCTGTCATCCATTTGACATTAGAACCACCTAATAGCCTTTCTAAATAAAAATTTATAATGGCACCGTCTATATATGGAAAACCATTAGTTATATTTACACAGAAAAGGTTTATGCCTACTGTTGCAAATATCACTACCAAACTAAACTGACGTCAAGGAGTCTGTTACTTTTAAAAAAGTTTTTTCCATCTAGAATAGTGCCTAGTTATAAATAAATATTGAATGAATGAATACTGAAGACCATGTAAGGTAGATTTTCATATAAAATGTAAAATGCACACATCTACAATAATGCAGTTTTAGGGTTGAACATTTAGAATCCAGGCCATCAAAGTGTCAGTTTTTTTGGAGATTTAACTCTATTCTACAAATCTGTACTTGCTATTAAAGGCCTCTCAAATTTCATATTTGGTAATTTACTGATACTCTGAAGATTTCCATACCTGGGTTTGTTTCTTTGTTTTTCAGCAGCAGTGTGGATTCTGGTGATGGGAAGGCACACATAGCTCCCAGAAAGTTCCTTGGAGAGTTTACGATTGTGTTTTGCCTGAGAAGTTGAAATTAGGGAGTAGGGAGAGGGAATGAAGAATTCTCCTGTTTTTGGGATATAATTCTTAGCAATCTGTAAAACTTATTCTAGCCCGAAAATATTTCCAAAGTATAGTTTTGACTATTATGTACATCATAAGGAGAATTTAATGGTATAGCCAGTGTGTGTCATGAGCCAGCTTAAAACCTACTCTTTGGAGTAATGCATATGAATGTATTTATTGGAATATGCATACTGAAATTACTAGATTCTGCTTTGTTAGATAACTAATTTTACATTGTTACGATTGTTTGTTTTTACAGACCTCATCAACCCTTTTTGACACAAAGGTATACTTTAAAAATGTCACGTTTTTACTGGTTTAATAATTGATTCCTCTTCTCTCCATCATGGCATGTTACGTTTCTCCTAGTCCGTGCTTCTTTCAAAGTCATTTGTAGAAGGTAGTGAATCTAATTTTCGAAGTAGATTTGGTTAGCCATGCACACTTGGGTGGGGGCATAAGGGAAGGTAAATTTTTTCCACACTTAAGTATTATGGAATGTCCATAGGAAACTAAAATTGCTTAAAGTCTCATTTAATCTTTTATTTTTTTTATTGTGTCTAATGTAACCATTAATACTGGGTGGAAGAAAATATTTGTCATTTTTATTTATTTTCAATGAGGAATATAGGCTTTCTATTAAAAATATGTGGTTTTAGTATTATAATTCATTTTAGTTTAAAATCTAGGGCAAATTGGAAAGTTGATGGGGGAGTGGCCGTGGTTTGGGTCCTGTGTTTGCCAGGTACTGTCTCTCTGATTTTGAGCAAGTCAATATGTCTTTCTGAATATATTTTTTTTCTCATCTATAAAATGTTGAAATTAAGAGTAACTCTCTACCTTATGTGGTTTGTGAGGATTACATCAATTAAACATGATAATATGTATGATCACATCTAGCACCAGGGCTGGTTGTCTAACTTTACTTCAAATCTGCTGTGAACAGTTGCCTCCTGGAGATATGCTGAGCGTCGTGCCTAAAACACAGTGGTCATGCTTCGTTAGTTGGCTCTGATTTTCTGATGAGAAAATGCCCGTGAAAGGGTGTTGTGAGTTTGTAGTATTGGAAAAATAAGAATATAAAAAAATTTAGATGTTAAAACATGGTTAATCAAATTAATGCAGTTTTATAGGATTTTTATATCACAAACCTAAAACTTATACAAACTAATTCATTGAGGTCTTACTCAATAATTAATAATACCTAATTTTGAACCAATAAAAAAGGCAATACTATATAATACTATTTACAAGCAACAGATTTTGGGCTATTTCAAATCACTTCTTTTTATTCTTTTGCTGGGGAAAAAAGTCATTAGTCTGCATTTATAATCAGGACTAGCTTCCTGTAAAATTATTTATTTTAACTTTTTATTTATAGATTTTGAAATTTACAATTCTAAATACAGCAATAGTAAGGCACTGCATTTTTGCAGGAAACAAAAAGCACAATTAACATAAAGTCAGAGCCAGCCACAAATAAAATATTCCAGCAAACTGTGTAAGGAAAAAAAATGCTCTGGGAAGCAGATGCCAAGAAATGTTGCAAAGGTGGCCTTATTACATTCGAAAGAAAAGAATACAGAAGGATTGGTAGTAATAGTAGTGGGAAGAGGAGGGGGAGGGAAAATGGGAGGAAGAGGTAGGGAATGTAGGTAGCAAATAATAAGTGATTGAGCCATTAAGTACTAGGCACAGTTCTAAGCATTTTATGCAGATAATCTCATTTAATCTTCCCAACTACTTTATGAGTTAGGTCCCTGCTTTACAGATGAAATAGCTGAGGCTCAGAGAATGTTAAGTAATTTTCCCTAAAACCTTATAGCCAGGATTCAAACCCAGGCTTTTCAGCCCTGGAAGTAATGTTCTTAACCACTACGCATGCTGCATAGCCACCATCTACAGAGAGTGTAGATGATGCACAGAATGTAGTTTGTGTGTTTTTAGAATTTTTTTTTGAAGTTTTGAATTTTTTTTTTAAAGATTTTATTTATTTGACAGAGAGAAAGCCAGCGAGAGAGGGAACACAAGCAGGGGGAGTGGGAGAGGAAGAAGCAGGCTCCCAGCAGAGCAGGGAGCCCCGTGTGGGGCTTGATCCCAGGACCTTGGGATCATGCTCTGAGCCGAAGGCAGATACTTAACAACTGAGCCACCCAGGCGCCCCTGGAATTATTAATATTTTTTTAAGATTTATTTGAGAGATAGTGTGTGCAGAGGGGAGGGACAGAGGGAGAGGGAGAGAGAGTTCTAAGCAGAGTCTTCACTGAGCATGATGCCTGATAGTGGGGTTTGATCTCAAGACCCTAAGATCAGGACCTGGGTGGAAACCAGGAGTCGGATGTTCAACCCACTGTGCCACCCAGGCACCCCTGTGGATAATTTTTTAGTAGTATCATTGGATTCCCTTGGACTGGAGGTATTACTTTGGCCCTTTAAAAAAGTAGTTGGTTACTTGATAGGACCCCTCTTGTTCTCAAAAATAATAACCCATTCGAAAATACATCAGTGGTAAGATCTTAACTGTCTTTCTAGATGGATTTCTTTTTAACATTCCTGCCATGGCAGCATAAAGTATATTAATGCATACGATAATTTCATTTACATACTTAAAAAAAAAGATTTTATTTATTTATTTATTTGAGTGAGAGAGCACACAAGCAGGGAGAGCTGCAGAGGGAGAGGGAGAAGCAGGCTCCCAACTGAGCAGGGAGCCTGACTTGGGGCCCAGTTCCAGGACCCCGAGATCATGACCTGAGCCAAAGGCAGACACCCAACTGACTGAGCCACCCAGGCACCCCTCATTTACATACTCTTAATAATTGTCAAGATAAGTAATAAATGAAAGCATAGGAATGGTACAGTGTAGTGTGGGATTATGTCACTTACTTTTTAGGCAGGGATTGTTTTTGGATTTTATTTCTTCCTGGAAGACTACCCTGCAGCTAGTGTATTTCATTTCTTTAAAAGAATCTCACACAGTAGGGGCTTAATAACATCTAATTGATAACATTATTCTAGACATAGAAATAATGAAACTCCCATAGTTCTTTCTTCGAGAAAACATATATCAAAATATTTCCTTTCTGTTTGAGAAAAGTGCTTTGGATTTTTGCCTTAAAGAGAAATGTCATTTTTTAACTTGGACCGTGGCAGAATCAAATGAACAATAGTTTTTGATGGCTAATACCTGTTCTTTTTTTTTTAAATTGTAAAAATCCTCAAAAAGGTATTGTGACTAAATTATTTTGTTCTTAGACATTAAGTTTTCTTTCCTTTGTCTTCAAATTTTTATACTTCTCTTTCTGATAACATTGTCCTGCTCAGCCCTAAGACCTAACTTTCACATTAGCCAAATTTTAAAAGAAGCTCATTAAGAGGAAATTTTGGATAGAATGTTTTGACCAGATCTGAGATTCCCTATCATAATTTAAAAAGATATTTGAGACAATTTTTATTATTTACCTTAATTCAGTTAACTAATTCTCTTAAATCGATTTTTAAAAAATGATTATCTGCCTTAACTCTACCAAATGGTACCTGACTTAATAAGAAAGTTCTAACTGTATAAAGTCCGAGGGAGTCAGGAGATATACTTGTGGAAGCGTGGAATTTGGCATTTATGCTATTGTATGGATTCAGCAATCTCCCATACCCCTATACCTTATGTTCCCTGTGTTGTACTCCTCTGTAGCTACTTCACCTTGATGGGGAAGAGGGCTGGTTTTAGAACTTTTCCTCAGTAGAGGGTAGAATTGACCAAAGCAGGCATGGGAAATATGTAGCTTCAGGGCATCCTCTTTGCTATGCTTATTGCAGACATCAGGTCATGGCATACTTCCTTGCTTAGCCATAAAGCAGTTTTTCAATGTTCTCAGCTTCAGTGAGCTGATTGTCTCACAAAGTTTCCATGTGAGGAAACTTATCTGCTGTTGTTGGAAGAGTTTGGGGTGATTATCAAAATTCTGTGCCTTTTTCTTTCATGTTTAGAATGTGAGGTAGCCCAGGATTAAGAGATCTTACTTCCTGTCTTAGTTTTGGTAAGTGTGCTAGCAATTTAGTAACCTTTTAAGGGTACTTAAACGCACTTGAATTTAGCACAACAAAATCGATCCCCCCAATACCTTTTTAATATTCTATCAGGAAATCTTTTTAAGATACTACTAGAGTTCATTTTTGGACAACTCTCCTCTGATAAATATATGCTCAAAAAATTATCTTTGGTTAGGGATGAGGAATAGGTTGTATCTTGCAGTCTAAATCCGATACATTAATAAGGTTGACGTATTAGGATTCTCTAGAGAGACATAATCAATAAAAGGTGTATGTTGAGGGGGTGGTAAAGAGGGAGATTTTAAGGAATTGGCTCATGTGATTGTGGAGGCTGGCAAGTCCAAAATCTGCAGGGTAGGCCAGGAGGCAAGAACTGGAATCCAAAGGTCCTCTGCTGGCAGAATTACCTTTTCTGTGGGGGAGATCAGTTCTTTTTTTAATTAAGGCTTTCAACCAGTTTGATGAGGCCCACCCATACATTAGGGAGGGTAATCTGCTTCGCTCAAAGTCTGTTGATTTAAATGTTAATCTCATCTAAAAAATACCTTTATAGAAACATCTATAATGTTTGACTGTGACCTAGCCAAGTTGACACATAAAGTTAACTGTCACAATTGAGAAAGACTAATTCATTCATGATTGTTGAGTACCTATTATGAACCAGTTTCTATACTTAATATTGGAGGATCTTAGCATATTTAAAAAGAAGAAAATTTAGTAGACAATTTCTTTTCTTGTCATCTAATTTTAGATATTTGTATTAGTCATGCTTATACTAAGTTACAAAAAAAATACTTCTTAAAAAATATGTTGTGGGGAAGATACATTCAATGTTCAGTCAGCCAGTAATTTAAGGATTAGAGTAAGAATTTTGGAGTGGAGCACGGTCTTCATCCTGGCTACATATTTGTAACATACTAATGGGGTGCCTGGGTGGCTCAGTCTGTTAAGCGTCTGCCTTTGGCTCAGGTCATGATCCTAGGTTCCTGGGATCAAGCCCCACATCAGGCTCCCTGCTCAGTAGAGGCTGGTTTAATCAGAATCTCTGGGGCTGAGGTCTGGACATCAGTGTTTCTTAAAGGATCTTTAGGTGATTCTAAGGTACAGCTGGTGTGGAGAAACACAGACTATATTATGCAGTTATGAACTGTTTAATGTTTCTTTCTACATGGAAAGAATATATTTCTCTGCATTTCAAAACCTAAATGAATCATAGCATTAGCTATCTAGTCTCTGATAGAATGGAACTTGTTCAGAAGACCTGTAATTTCTTTGTTTAGTTCTGATCTCTTCTCTATCTCATTTCCACAAAGCTAATGTCTACCTGTCTTTTGAGGACATTTACTCTTCCTTAAAGCTTTTCCTGAATTTAACGGTTCATGTTCTTTTTATTATTTGTTTGCCACTAAATAAATTTAGTCTTATAATGATTTTATGATAGGATATAATGATGTTTTGATAGTGATTTAACACTTTCTCTAGTGTGGTTTACCATCCATCTCATTTATTTTATTTACTTTTTCATTTTTTAAAGATTTATTTATTTATGTGAGAGAGCACACTTGTGTAGGGGGGAGGGACAGACCGAGAGAGGGAGAGAGTCTTAACCAGACTCCACTGAACTCAGAGCCTGACAGCGGGCTCAATCTCACGACCCTGAGATCACAACCTGAGTTGAAACCAAGAGTCAGATGCTCAGCCCACTGTGCCACCCAGGTGCCTCAACCATCCATCTCATTTAATCCACACAACAGTCCCTTGACTAGGAAGGAATTAACATCTATTGAGTACTTATTACGCATTCTGGCAGTGAAGCTTTAAGCTTCACTTTATTATCTGTATAATACTCAACAACAGTCCTGTATAACCATTATCTCACTTTACACATGAGGAAACTAAAGTTTGAAGGAAACTAAGCTTTAGTGAGTTTCCCAAATTTCATAGTCCTGTCTCAAAACGAAGTTCTCTGACTTACTAGGCTTTCTGCTGTATTTGTAGACTTATTTCCTAAGCTTTCATGATAAACAGAGTCCTTGTTTTATGCATTGCTGTATCTCATATGAACTTATACATAGGAGTTGCTTAATCAGTATTGATTGTGATTATATTTTCCATTTTGAAGGTACATCTAGCTAACTCCATTTGAATGTTTGAATGTTTGCTTCTGTATTCTTTATCTACTCTTTGATTCCTATATGTTCTAATTTAAAAATTGTGAAACATTTCAAACTTGGTAAAAGTGCAGAAAATAATGGTATATACCCACCTTGCTTTGATTTCTCACTTTTTAAAAAAGAAATAAGATTATTATAGATATTGCTCAAGTTCCACTCTCGTTCCTTTGTCCTCCCTCTTTCCCAAAAAGCAGCTATTATTCTGAGTTTGGTATATGTGCCTATATTCTGCTCTTATACCATAAATAACATATTGTTTATTAAATTTTAGATAAATGGAATTATTTTATACATATCCCTTTTAAAAAAATAAGCTTGAGACATATTTTACATATCATATAATTCACCTTTCCAAATGTACAAATCATTGAAATTTTAGTAAACTCACCAGGTTGTTCAGTCATCATCATGAATCAGGTGTAGAATGTTGTCATCACTTGAATATAATCTCTCTTGCACAGTAACTGTTAATCTTCATTTGTTCTGCTGTAGGCAACCATTAGTCTGTTTTCTGTCTCTATAGCTTTGCCTTTTCTGTATATTTCATGTAAATGAAATAATATATTTGGTCTCTTGTATCTGACTTTTTTCAGTGAGCATGTTTTTGAGGTATGTCTACTTTGTAGCATGTATCTATAGTCCATTTCCTTTTATTGGTGAATATTATTGCATTATCATTATTTTTGTCAGTACATTCACCGATTACAATCCATTTCCATGAATATTTAGCTTCTTTTCAATTTTTCACTATTATGAATAAATCTAAGAACATTTGTATTTAAGTCTTTGTGTGGATATGTGTCTTCATTTCCCTTGAGTAGATACTTAAGAGGAGAATTGCTGAATCATCTGATACATTAATTTTTTAACTTTTTAAGAAGCTGCTAAACTATTTTCCAAAGTGGCTGCAGCATTATATACTCTCATCGGTGATGTATGAGAGTTCCCATTTCTCTGCATCCTCACCAACGTTTGTTATTATCTTTTTCTTATTATACATACCTTTTTATAACTTAAATTTTTCTCCAGTGTTTTGTTTTTGAGATTTATTCTTGTTGATATATACAGCTATTATGTATTCCCTTTCACTGCTTTAGGGTATGTCACTGAATGAATATAGTATAATTTCAGCCATTATATTGAAAAATGGCTTTCCAAAATTCAACTGTGAAAAACGTAGGGTTGTGTTATTGTGAGGTTATTGAAAAATCAATGTTTTTAGTCCTCTATAATGTCATATAAGATACAGTGGTAAGGATTTTGAAACTTATACTTAATACCACTGACTGAAAACTGATCTCAGAAACTCTCAGGTTGTCACAAGGTAATCATTTTCTGAGTCCATTCCACAGAAAATAAGAGTTTTAGCTTTATTTGAGAAATGGGTAGAAAATAGCCTCTGTTATTATGGGAAAATATTATCATTGAGTTTTATCATGGGAAATATTACTATGGAGTTTTACTGACATAATTTGCTCATTCTGTTGATGAACATTTAGGCTGTTTGTAATTTTCACTGTCAACAGACTCTTAGCAGACATACATTTATATACCAGTTGTCTTGTACACATATATACTTCCCCTGGGGAGTGAAATTTCACATATTCAGCCATACTAGATATTGTCAAATTGTTCTCCAAACATCCCCCTACCCCCAATCTGGCTTTTCTCCCTTAGTAATAATGTAATATGCACATAGACACATAGGAATGATTAGGAATAGGTCTAAATATTAGTGTTATACAAGTTTGATGTAATAAGTGTAATAGCAAGTTTTATATATATACACACAAATATATATGTGTATGTATATATATATATGTAATCATATAATATATATAATTATATAATATATAATAATAATTATATTATATATAATTATATATTATATAT